>NW_017672602.1:83212-181302 GCF_001879085.1 Nicotiana attenuata
CTCTGCAAAAGTTGTTAGAATTACCTCTCCTTTAGTTACAACACTGGAATTATCGAAACCTGTTAGAATATGCGCCTTTGGAATCATCTTATCCTCCGCTTGCATTTCACGTAGTACCCTTAATAAGATGATGTTTGCAGAATCTTCCTGGATCAATCAAAACTCTTTTTATATTAGTATCATGTACAAAGTAAAGATATTACCAGCGTGTCGTTGTGGGGGGTGACCACTCCTTCTGTGTCTGCATCATCAAAAGTGATACTTTTCATCTTCTAAGGTTTGACGCACTCGTTTCCCGTGCGTGATTGTGACTTTGGAGACTTTATTTGAAGCTGTGTATGTTACTCTATAAATATCTTCCTCCCCCACTTATAACATTCACGGTTCTCGTTGGGTGACGGGGGTTTTGGCGGCTCTTGCCTGTTTTTCATGTAGGCCTGCTTTCCTTTCTCACTAAACAACTCAGTGAGATAACCTTGTTTCAATAGATGATCCACTTCACTTTGTAAGAATCTACATTCTGAAGTTTTATGCCCGTGATCATTATGAAATTCGCACCAATGATCTGGATTGCGCTTGCTCGGATTCGATCGCATCTCCTTCGGCCACCGTACCTTTCTCCCATGCTCCTTAAAAACAGCAACGAGCTCAGAGGTAGTGACATTGAAATTATATCCACCAAATCCTCGCCTTCAAAACTTCCATCATCATCTCGTGCCCCGCGTATGTTTCGAACATATGCAACCTCGATGAGGAGGCCTGACTCCTTGTTTCTTGATTTTGATCATATCGTTGATTATCCTGTTTTATTTCGTGAATCTTTTCCTGCAGGACCCATATATAAGGATCGTACCTATTTTTACCTGATCTTTTTTTCAGCTTCGGATCTTCTTGAACTGCTTCTGTCTTCATGCTGAAATCGAGGCACGGTATCTTCTTCGATTCCGCAACTTCGTACTGTACCTGTTATACACATCATTCCACGTAGTTGCAGGGAAACTCTCGAAGGCTTTCTTTAAGTCTTCTCGTGGCTTCAGAACTTTTAAACATTCAGATCTGCTCGCAAAAAGCTATTGCAGTACCAATTTATCTGGTACGCTGGGTAAAGTCATTCGTTCGCGTTGGAACCTATCAACAAAATCTCTGAAGCAACTCTGTACCCCTTTGTTTGATTTTAAAGATGTCCTCCATTCTTTTTTCAACCTTTTGTGCTCCTGAGTGCGCCTTAATGAAGAATCTGCAAGCTCAGCAAAAGAGTTTATAGAGTTTTCAGGCAAAAGAAGAATACCAGGTTAGTGCACCCTTGGTGGAGTGTTTCACCAAATTTCTTGACCAACACGGACTCAATCTCCTGCTTAGTTAAATCATTTCCTTTGACCCCTGTAGTAAATGCCGTCACATGGTCACGTGGATCGGTTGTGCCGTCATATTTTGAAATGTCGGGCATTTTAAACTTTTTAGGGATTGAAAGGGGAGCAGCACTCGGTTTCCAAGGTTGTTGTGAATATTTATCCGCATCTATTCCTTTGATTATTGGGGGAACTCCAGGGATTTGCTCGATGCGTTCGTTTTGTTCTTTGAGTTGTGTCTGCAAAGTTAGTACCAAATTGTGTAAATAAGAATTATTTGTATTACCTGGATTCATTTCTCGTGGTTCAATGAGGGTTCCTTCGTTTGAATTAACAAGGCCAGAACGAGGATTCTCCAGCGTATTGTTATTAGGCGAAGGTGTGGACGGCGCAGCAGGAAACCGGTTAACTAGCGCTCGAAGAGCTTGGTTAAGCCGTGCATCAATTATTCTTTGCAGAGCTTCTTCTGGTCCCTCAAAATGTTCTGAATGCTCCTGCTCATCAGAATGTGATTTAGGAGTGCCTTCACGAGATTGACGTGGTGAATTTTGAAGGGCAGGAACCGCGTTAAAGTTCTGCAAATCTCCTTGATCTTGATGCATTTGATTGTCACGGTTCCCCAAGGTGTTTTCACTGTTATTATTGTCATGTGACATGATGATAACCACAGATAAAATGTAACTTAAAAAGAATAGATTATCAGATTCCCGGTAACGGAACCAATTTGTTTCGCCAAAGAAATAAATTTTTGGATAAAATTAGAATTTGAGATGAAAAATCGGGTTACTGATAATCAAGAGACCAAAATAATAATAGGCTTTCTGAGAATAATAATAAAGCAGTAAGCAAAAGTTCTTATTTTAGTATGAGGTAAGTCATGTCCTTTTTCCAATACAATTTCCTCCTTTTATAGTTAATTCTAGGTAAAGGAAATAAATCTAAGCTTTAATGAGACAATTATGGACAATAAATGACATTAAATGAGCCGTTACACAATCATTGCTATTAAATACCAATTTTCTAACGTATCAGGTATTTAATACTGAATTTGGACTCCTTTTTGTCTTCAGATTCATGTCTTCAATGCCTTTCGACCCGCTGGCTTTAAATAACTTCGAATTGGTACGAGACTCGTGTCTAAACTGCTTCTCGTGCCTATTTCATTTCTTCTTCCCGTACCTGTCATTTCCCGTACCTTTTTTCCAACTGTTACTCTTTGACCACTTGTCCAGTCCACGTGTCATGCCACGTCATCTTCAATATAAATTCAACTTTTTTCCCAATACACAAACGCCCACTAAATGTTACGTATTTTTCTGTGTGTATTTCTTGCTAACCAGAAATGTAGTTATATTTAAATCTATACATTTACTGTTTCTAGTGACATTGCCCGATTCATACGTAGATCTATACAACTTTAAAAAACATTGTTAGCGTCTAAAACTTGCTTCAATATATGCCAACATCTTCAAGTATTTTGTTGTGCGATTTGTTTTACATTCACAAATAGTTGAATGCTGAAATTTACATCATGATGGTCCAAGGTTGCACATTGAGCGATCTTAATAACATGTGTAACAACAATTCAAACTATATGTGATACTGTCATTGTCATGATCCAGTCCACCACTTTATTGTCATAACATTTGTTTAAGTGGCATCCATGACGGAAGATGAGTGAAAGAGTAGGACTAGTAAACTTCTGTACTATTAAGTTTTTGAAGAAAGCATGCATATTACACTTTTGATGGACTCCTAGAGGTGTTCACAAAAATCCGAAAAATCGAACTAAATCGAAAACCAAATTAAATCGACCAAAAAAATCAATACTTTTTGGTTTGGTTTGGTTTTGGTTTTGAATTTCAAAAACCGATCAAATTTGTTTTGGTTTTGGTTTTAATAAAAAAATAACCGAAAAAATCCGAACCAAACCGACTATAGGAGTAGCTATTTCAAATTTATTATTACACCTATATATGTATATTTTTCTACAAAGTTTCAAAATTTTTATGGTGAATGTTAATCGTTTGCACTTTTAGTACAGATTTTTTTCCTTTATATTCTAGTTTGATTGGTAGTTTTCTTTTGTTAAGTGTAAGAATCCATTTCATGTTAAAAAAAATATATTTTTAATTGAGTCCTTAAATTATTCATCACTATTTGATTCAATTATCATCAATATATTTTAGTAAATAATAGATTTCTCAAAGAGCAATTGATTTGATAGTGTTACTTTGAAATGTGGTCGCCGGAATATGTGTTTCGTAGTTGTCACGACCCTAGTTCACCAACCGTGAACATGTCATGACGGCACCTGGTCCCCATGACCAGGTAAGCCTAACATTTGCGGAAATATAATAATTGCGGAAAAATAGAGAAAAATTAAATCAAATATCTAAAGGAAACTGTACTGAATGCCGCTTGGCAAGTACAACTCAATATCACAAGTCTAAAACAATTCCCAAAACCCGGAAACTCACGGGCAACACAGGCTACAGAAGTGTATAGTAAAGGTTCCAAACTCCAGAATTTCTAACAACCGAAAGAAGGAAAACTAAGTACTAAAGATAGAGTAAGAGGGAGACTCGTCGGTCAGCGGACGCAGCAGATCTACCTCGAAGTCTCTGTAGTATCTCCTCGCCTCAAGGATAGTGCGCCTGAGAGAAGGTACCTGGATCTGCACATGAAAAAAAAAATATGCGCAGGAAGGGCATGAGTACACCACAGCGGTACTCAGTAAGTGCCAAGCCTAACCTCGGTTGGGTAGTGACGAGGAAGGTCAGGGCCCTACTGAGATAACATAATAAATAATGAGATAACAGAAATAGTTTAAATAAAGTCTACAGCGAGAATCTAAACCAGGTAAATAAGGAAGAACAGTAATAGAAAGCAAAGGTAACAATACACGGAAAACTGCCCTCACAAGGAATAGTAGCCGGGGGATCTCTTGGTATCCCGAGGATCTCTTGGTATCCTCATCGTCAACACTGGGGATCTCTCGGTATCCCGAGGATCTCTTAGTATCCTCAATAAGTAAGTCGGGGATCTCTTAGTATCCCGAGGATCTCTTGGTATCCTCACTAAGTAAACCGGGGATCTCTTGGTATCCCAATATATATATAGAAACACATGTGCCAGGGATCTCTTGGTATCCCGCACCCTCAGTCCAGAATATCTCAAGTACAGGGGGATCTCCCGGGAAGCCGTCCCGTAGTCCCAAATTAAACACACAAAAACAACGATTCCTAAATCTCGGAACAATGCTAAAAATCAGGACACGAAGTAGTAAATTATAGCCTAACATGCTTCACAGAGTACAAATAGCACAGTTAAAGCAAATAAGCAGGCAAGCCAGCTAAACATGAGTCTCTAAGCTAGCACAGGTACAAACTTGCAGTTAAAATGAACAAGTAAACAAGAAAGCTCAATTTAAATACTTCGAGTAGAAACGGATTTACAACAATTAGCTCAAGTACGCGCTCGTCACCTCACGTACGGGGCATTCAAGTATTCAAGATCATATCCTAAGGGAAAAGGTCCCCCACACAAAGTTAGACAAGCCACTTACCTTGAATCGGCACCAAAATCAACTCGAAATCACACTTTTGCCACGAGTATCTGACTCCAAATGGCCCGAATCTATTCAATTCAATTCAATTACATATCGTAAGTAATATTGCAAACAACCAATTCCACTATTAAATTTACAGCTAGGGCGCAAAAATAGGTAAAATGACCAAAACACCCCTCCAGCCAACGTCTCGGAATCGAATAATTTTCACATTTTCAGAACCCTCGTACTCTCACGAGTCTAACCATATAAAAATCTCCCAAATCGGAGGTCAATTGCCCACTCAAAACTCAATAATTAGGTCTATGAAGTTTCTTCCAATTTTTGATCCTAAATTCGAATTCCAATGGTGTATTTAACTATAAAATGATGAATTAAACCGAGCTCTCAATTGATTTTTGTAACTTATGAACTCAAACCCTCGAAATTTCTATTTCTGCCCAGGGATTTCCGCTTCTGCGCACAAGGGACCGCTTCTGCGGTCCCGCATATGCGGAAAAACAACCGCTTCTGCGGTTTTCACTTAATGGACCAGAGTCCGCTTCTGCGGACACATAACGCCCCTGCGGTTCCTGAGAGGGAGGGCTAAACTCGCTTCTGCGACGACCAAGGCCGCTTCTGCGGTTCCCAAGCCACAGAAGCGGAAAGATACCAGAAGCAGCAGTGCTGCTATTTCTCAACTTCAAAAACTCTTCCGTTAACCACCCGAAATCATCCCGAGGCCCCCGGGACCTCAACCAAAAGTACCAATACCACCTAATACCTTATTCAAACTTGTACCAATCTTGAAAACACCTAAACAACGCCGGAAACCCGAATTAATCAAAGATTCAAGCCTAAGAACTTCAAATTCCAACCAAACACACTTTCGATCAAAAACCAACCCGAACCTCGTCCGAATGACCTGAAATTTTGCACACACATCCCAAATAACATGACGGAACTACTGCAACTTCCGGAATTCCAATCCGACCCTCGGATCAAAAACTCACTATCGGACCGGAAACTTCAAAAATTCAAACTTCGGCATTTCAAGCCTAAATGAGCTACGAGCCTCCAAAATACATTCCGAACACGCTCCCAACCCCGAAATCACCTAGCGGGGCTAACGGAACCATCGAATTTCCATTCCGGGGTCGTCTTCACACTGTTCTGATTACAGACCATTTTTCAACTCTTAAGCTCTCATTTAGGGACTAAGTGTCCCAAAACTCTCCAAAACTCAACATCGAACGTCCCGGCAAACCAAAATAGCAGAAATGAACTTAGGGGAAGCAGTTAATGGGGGATCAGGCGTAAATTCCAAAAATGACCGGCCGGGTCGTTACAGTAGTGTATGTCCTATATTTCAGAAAAAACCGACAAATAATCGAAAAACCGAAAAACCGACAAAACCCAACATAAACCGAATCGAGAAAAAACGGACTTAATTGGTTTGGTTTGGTTCAAATATTTGAAAAAATCGACTTACTTGGTTTGGTTTCTTTTTAGGGAAAAACCGATCCAAATCGAACCATGAACACCCCTTCACTCCTCCACCGAAATAAGGCAAGAAAGTGAAGAGTTTTATCAGGTGTAGGTGTTAGTGCATTTTAATATTAAAATTATAATATTTAAGTGTATTATTTCTTCTAAGATAATGGTCATAAATTGGCAAGAAAGTGGTCATATTTTGATATAACTCTTGAAATCACTAATGCCATGATCTATCACTTATTACCCACTAAATCTTATATTTTGTAACCACCAACCCATGTTCTACTAATTTATTATTCCACTATCTTATTATTTATTTCAAGGAAGAGATTCTACACCTATAAATTGTGGTATTTCTTCCTTGTGTTGTAGATGAAAAAATATGGTAGTGAGTATGAGAAAAGTATTACGGTATACATGAAAAAAGTGTGGTTGGTAATGTGAAAAAGAGAGTTAAGAGAAGGAGAAAATTTAAGTCTCTAACTTATTCTCTACAAATTTGAATATTATTTTTGTTGAAGGAAGGTGTTCATTTTGGTGGAGCTTTGGATTCAACAACTTGTCCAGAGTTTGTTGGAGTCATACGACGTTGTCGGGTTGTTATATCCTGGAGGGGACAAGTCAAGAGTATTATTGCTGGACCGATGAGGATGCTACTGTAGTGGGTTTGAATCTCCTTAAAGAAAGAGCGATATCCGCGCATCAGCCTGAAGAATATTTATTTATTTTTTTACATCTTAGTTTTTAACTGTAATTACTTGTAATTTCACCAACAATTTTAAGGAGATTCATTTTTCTTATGCAGTTGAAAAATACTGGATATCAAGGTAGAAGTTCACTTTCTTTAAGAGATGAAAAGGCAAAGTATTTTTCACTTGCTTAACTCAAGCGGAAGAAAGGTATAAACTTCTTACCTTAGATTTTTCATGAATAGGTGATATATTTTTTTTATGAAAAAATAAATTTTTATAATTCTAGAAATAGTGGGGGTAAGAGAAATAAAATTTTTTTGCATGAATAATTTGAGTATTCATTCATGAGAGAAAGTTGATTAAATCAAGAAGTGTGATAAGTGCATCTATGATAAGTCTTGGAATAATTCGCATGTATTATTTGCCTCTATGTTGATGATTTATTAATTTTTGACACTAACATGAATGTTATTGGAGAAACTAAAAGCATGCTTAGTAGCCATTTTGACATGAAAGATTTGGGTGAGGCAAATTTCATTTTTGGAATAGAAATTACTAGAACATGTGATGGAATTTTTCTTGACCACTCACATAATGTTGAGAAAATTTTAAAAAAATAATTTTATTGATTGCAAGCATGTTGTAACTCCTTTTGATTCAAATGTTCAATTTTTTCTGTACACAATGATAATGTTGTGATAAATCAAAAGAAATATGCTAGCTTGATTGGAAGCTTGAGAATATGTAACTAATTACACTTGATTTGAGATTGCATATGCATTATGAGTAATTAGCAGGTTTACAAACAAGTGAGGTAATGGACATTGACATGTCATAACAAGAGTTATGAGGTATTTACTTGGTACAAAAACCTACGGCTTATCTTATAAAAAATATCCTGCTGTAATTGAATGCTTTTCTGATGCAGATTGGAATATTTTATCTTTGAGAGCGTGCTATTTGTTGGAAATTAAAAAAAAAAAATAATAATGGCTAACTCTACCGTGGAGGCTGAACTAGTTGCTTTAGTTTCAGCTGGTGAAGAAGCGAATTGGTTGAGAGATTTATTATTTCGAATTTCTTATTTTGAAAAACCAGTTCTTCTTATTTTAATTCATTGTAATAGCACTGCTGCTATTGGTAAAGTACAAAACCGTTATTAGAACGGTAAATTCAGACCTATAAGGGAAAAATATAATATTATGAGATATTTGATAAGTGGTACTATTAATGTTGATTATGTGATAATCTTGTAGTCCACTAACCAAGGGTTTGGCAAGAGAAATGGTCTGGAGTACATCGAGGGGGATGAGATTGAATCTCATAAACTCATAAGTCATATATGAGGAAACCCAACCTGGGGACTGGAGATCCTATAACCAGGTTCAATGGGAAGAACAAATCATATGATGGCTTGGTTTGAAATGCATTATTATATTTGTTATTGTTCCATCCCTATGGTGTGTGTGCATTTATCCTGTAATGAATTACGAGGTTGAGTTTTATTAACTATTAATGAAAATCTATAGCTCGTATGAATGGGGTGTTAGAATTACAGGAGCACCCTTGACAGATTTCACCTATGTGAGCGTGGAAGTAGGCCGCTTCCTGTGAGAATTAGCCTTGTTCTAAAAAACACTCATGAAAACCGAGATAGCACAAGGCCGTAATGTGCTGGCTAATAAAGCTCATGTCAACACCTTGATTATTATGTGTAAGCAGTGATACTTTATTTCCCTTAAGCAGTCATAGTTCAATTCTGAGACCACTACTGACTCTAGAGTAGAGATTAATGTTTTACTATGTGGAGGTTCAATGTAGAGCACACATTCATTATGCATAATAGTTTCCCTTCAACTAGTAAACTCTCTTATTTTAATATTAAAATGAGTGGGGAAATGTATGCGTTAGTGCATCTTAATATTAAAATTATAATGTTAAAGTACATTATTTATTGTGAGATAATAGTTATAAATTGGCAAGAAACTGGTCATTATTTTGAGGTAACTCTTGAAACTACTAATGCCATGATCTACCACTTATTACCCACTAAATTTTATATTTTGTAACCACCAACAACCCATATAATACTAATTTATTATCTCACTATTTTATTATTTATTTGAAGGAAGAGATTCTACACTTATAAATAGTGGTGTTTCTTCCTTGTGTTGTAGATGAAAAAATATGGTAGTGAGTATGAGAAAAGTGTTATAGTCATATAGTGTACATGAAAAAAGTATGGTTGGTATTGTGAAAAAGAGAGTTAAGAGAAGGAGAAAATCTAAGTCTCCAACTTATTCTCTACAAAAGAGAATATTATTTTTGTTGAAGGAAGGTGTTCATTTTGGTGGAGTTTTGGACTCAACAACTTATTCAAAGTTTGTTCGAGTCATACGACGTTGTCGGGCTGTTGTATTGTGAAGGGGACAAGTCAAGAGTATTCCTGCTGGACCAGTGAAGATGCTACAGCAGTGGGCTTGAATATCCTTAAAGAAAGCGAGATATTCGCGCCTCAGACTGACAAATTTTTTTTTTTTACATCTTATTTTTTAACTGTAATTACATGTAATTCCATCGACACAAGACATAATATAAGTTGGCATGATGCACATGTTTTTGGGCTCGCAATAGCTTAACATAAGGGACAAATATGTAAGCTCTGTTAGGCAAAGGAAACAATCCGCGAGCTTGGAGTGTGATGGCTTTTACTATCCCACATTTTCCCCGTAATTTGTCCATGTAAAGCTTGTCCAAAATGTTACAATTTCATACGAATAAATTAATATCTCATCTTACAGGTGTATAATTCAATTTTCATTAAATTTTATGCTTTATTCTCTTTTAATGAGTGTATTTAGTCGATCCAATTTGATTTCATTGTATTAGATTCGTAAATATAAAAAACAAAACGGAACCAAAAAAGTCAAACTTTTATAAACATTATATCATCATTTAAAAAAGAAAGAAAATGAAAATGAAAAAGAAGTTTGATTAATCATTTTTCCGGATAAAACGAAATTCAATTCACTTGCCTACTTTCTACCACCACCATTTTCACTTCAACCATAAGAAATAAAAAATAAAACAAAATAAAACAAATGTGGAGTTTGGGGTCCACATCTTAGCCACCACAAACTACAAAGCACTACAGAACGTGACAATATGGCCTAACGCAAATTGTTAAAAAAAAAACAAATTAATTAATTTCCTCCCTATGGGCAGCGCCAAAATAACTTCTGGGCCCCATTTTTTCTGGGAAGTTCCGTGACCGTGACTGCCCTTTTTCCTTCCGCTGCCCGTTCACTTTTCACCGTTCGATCTTTCAATTCCAACGGCCCAGATCTTGCCTAACATGCCACGTAAGCTCGGCCTTAATAATCGGAATCTAATAAAGCCTTTAATTAAACAACCACATATGGCCACGTCACTTATCCATCTAACGCTTCAGGTGGTTTCCAACTAGACAATCGGATGATCCACACCGTTGATTTTACTTCTAGAGCTTCATCAGAGGGGCCCCACCTGTCTATTTGTGGAAAAAAGGAGCTGGACAGTACTAAATGTACTCACTTTAATAATACTAAAAAATAAAAAAAGGAAAAACCATAATTATTTTGAATAGCGAAAAAAATGTAAGTAAAACCCGATAATTAATGAATTTGACCGGCTGGAACGATATTTTCTGCAGTCACCTAGATTCCTTGTGATCGTCATGTTTTTTTGCTTTTACCAAGGTCAGTCACACACATTTAACAACCGGCTATAGCCGGTCACCTAAACAAAACTTGGAGGGGTAACTTTTGTTTGTTCCATTCACTCGTGAAAAGTGCCCCACACACCGGGGCCCACGAAAATTAAATATATTGTTTTGTCAGAATAACAAAAAACTCCCTCCTTATTTTAGTCACCCACCCACCCAACTTTATAAATCAGGAACATGGTGAGGAGATGACCGACACGTGTCAGTCTGAATCTGACGGTGCGAGCACATGCCATGCTGGCAAGATGGAATGTGAACCGTAGATGAGATGGTGAATGGACGGTGGGAGATGTAAAGGAATTGTCAAAATTGATAGATCTCAACCTTCCACGAGGGTTTGAAGAGTGTGATATAGCCAAAAGCTGATGAAGATAGAGAGCAGAAAAAGGAGACCCAACAAAGATAGATAGAGAGAGAGAGAGAGAGAGAGAAGAGGAGAGAGAAGAGAAAAGGAGAAGAAATCCGAACACACACCCATTTGTGAAAAGTTAAGATCTTTGAAAGAATAAATTTGTGGGGTTGTTGTTTTATCTCCGGCCTGAAAGTGAAAAAAACCCATTTCCGGCGAAATTGGCCATAAATTCCGGTGAATTATGCTAGACCTCATCTGGGGTTAGTTTATACCTTTCACCGGAGAAGAAAAAAGAAAAGCTTTTGTTTTTTTTCTCTCTATCAAACAAATGGATAGGAACAGAGAAGCAAGAAGAAGTGGGGGTATGGTAGCAGCGGCAGCTACATCTAATGGATTATCATCAAGACGTAGACATAGAACTAATAGTCTTAGAGATTCCCCTGGTACAAATCTTAGATCCATAATTTTTCTTAATGATTCTTTAAATTAATTTTTTTTCTTGATGAACTAATTGTTTTTTTTCGTTTTTGTTGCAGATGAAGATGGGGGTGTAGAGATACAAGAATCTGTAAGGTTAAGGGAAAGAGTGAAGAAAGATCGAGATCGTGAACGGGAACGAGAAAGAGAACGGGAAAGAGAACGAGAAAGAGAAAGGGATAATAGGGATAGGGATAGAGATAGAGATAGAATAAGTCGGAGTAAGAGAAGGAGAGGTGAAAGGTTAATTGGTGGTGTTGATGATAGTTCAGAAGAAAGTGTAAACGATGATGAAGAAGAAGAAGATGAAGATACTACTACGACAACTACTACTACTACAAACAACGTTGGTGTTTCAGGTAGTAGTAGTACAAGGTTGTTGCCGCCGAATCCTCCGGTCCCGGTGACGGTGGGGTCCATTTCAAATCACCACCATCATCATAATAACCATAATCATAATAATCATCATTTACAGCCTCCGAGGAAGAGTTTTCCACCGAATACTACAAAGGTTTTTAGGACAGCAACAGCAGCAGCAGCAGCAGCTCCTGTTTGGAAACCTGGTGATGAAATGATTGGTGTTTCTGTCCCAAGAAAAGCCCGTTCTGGTACTGTTTTGTTTATTATTGTTGTTTTTGAGGATTTTTTGATTGACCCTTTTCTGATTTTTGGGTGTTTTTGGTGATTTTCAGCATCTACTAAGAGGTCACATGATTGGATTTCTGGGGTCAGCGGTGGTGGTTGTGTTGTTGTTGTTGGTGGTAATAATAGTGGCGTTATTACAGGAGAGCAAATACATCAGCAAGTTTCGACAGCATCGCCGGTGAGACAGAATATTCCGGCAACATCAACACAATCACCGGCAGCTCCTTTATCTCCATCTTCTTCCAATGTTTCAGTCAGAAAGAAAATTGTTAGTCTCTTTTTTTCAAATCTGATTTGCTTCTATTTTCTTTATTTTGATGTATATATTTCAACTGATTTTCTTTTAAATCTTGATGCAGAAACCTAATGGACAAAAAAGGCCGCCGGCAAAGTCACCACCAAAAGCTTCTTCATCCAACAACCCTGAAGAGCTAGAGATTGAGATTGCTGAAGTGTTATACGGGTTGATGACTCAGTCACAAGGACCATCCAAGAAAGAAAGTGGAGGAGGACCAAATGATACAACAAGAGAAGTCAATAACAGATCCAGAGTTTCTTCTCCTGTTTCAAATTCTAACTCATCAGCTACTCCTTTATCTGCTGTTGGTGAGCAGAACTAAAAAAGTTCCAATCTTTTGCCCCAAAAATATCCCATTTCTTGATTCTGTTCTGATGAGTCTTGGCTTTGTGCAGCTCCAAAGAGGAAAAGACCGAGGCAAGTCTTGGAAAATCCTGGAGGATTTGGTGTAAGGAGCAGCCCCATTTCATCTTCTAAAGTGGAGATGGATCAGACAACAACAGTGAAGATGGAGGTTTCTTCTCCTAATTTGGAGAAGACCCCACAATCTGCTGCTGAAAATGGTGTATCTTTATATGATTTAAGTGCTTCTGTACAAAGTTTGCCGGTTGCATCGGATCCGGTACCGCAGACGGTGAAGGTGGAATCTGAGGCCAAGAGGAGGCCTGAGGAATCTGAATTTATGGAGAGTAAGGAGGAGGTGAGGGAATCTTCTACTTTGGGAGCAGAAAATAGTAGTAATCGTGAGGATGCTGTTGCAGTTACCCAAGTGTGAGTATCTATCCTATGTTTTGATCTTTTTGTTGGTAATTCAACTTTTTCTCCATGTTCTTGTATCTGATTCATGTGTTGTTGGAATTTCAGGGTTGTTTCAGAAGTTGAAAGTCAGAGAGAGGAGAAATTCCAGATAGATCTTATGGTGAGGATGAAGATATGCCTAAACATTCATTTCAATTTTTTTTTCTTTCCAAGTTTGGTAATTAATCCTTTAAATCTCTTTATAGGCTCCTCCACCACAGTTAAGATCATCTCCTGAAAGGGAAGCTGAGATAGATTTTGGATCAGCAGCTGCGGATAAGAAGCTTATTTTAGCAGAAAATATAGTAGTGAGTACTCATTTTTTCTTTTTTTTTTCTCCTACTTGAGGATATTGAGGATGATCTGATGAATGAATTGGCTGATGATGCGAACAGGAAATGAAGCCTTCAGTGAAGGAGAAGGATAATGAGAGGATTGGCAAGGCTGAGAAAGAAGAAGGGATCAGTGTTGAAGCTGAGGAAAAGAAGACAAAAGCAGCAGCCCTTGAGGAACTTAATCCTCATAAGACAAGTGAGGGTAGCAGGAGTAGGAATATTGATCTTCAGCTAGAGTTGGAAAGGCCAGAAAAGGATAGTGGTGTAAGTAGCAAATTCCAACAGCAGAGTCAAAAGTTGCAGCAGCAGCAGCCTCCACCTCAAAAAGCTACTAAAGAAGAACCAATTATAGAAAAAACTGGTAAGTGTTGATTTTAGGGTTCATTGTATTGAAATCTTCCCTTGGATTTTTTTATTGATGGGGGTGATGTTTTCTATATTCAGGTCAATCAAGCTCTTTACCAATGCCAATGTCTATGGCTAGCTGGCCTGGTGGGCTTCCTCCCATGGGGTACGGTCGGCTTGACTTAATTGCTCATTTAATTGATATTACAAAGTATTAGATCCGTGGTGTAAATGCTTCTGGCGAAATAACTCAATTCCTGTCAGCAGATACATGGCACCTTTACAAGGAGTTGTAGCTATGGATGGAACCACAGTTTCCTCTGCTCCAATCCAGGTATTTCTCTCTCACTTCTCTTCTCTCTTTCCACCTTAGTCATTTTCAGGCTGGAGTTTGATTCATGCTCTTCTGCCCCTTTTTTGTGCTTTTCAATGTTATGCAGCCGCTGTTCTCTCAACCGCGGCCAAAAAGATGTGCGACACATTGTTACATTGCTAGGAACATACATTGCCTTCAGCAATTCATGAAGATGCATCCTTTCTGGCCACCAGCTGCTGGCTCTGCTCCATTCTATGGAGCCAAGACCAATCTCAATGTTCTGCCGCCCACAGATCTAGCTGGGAGAGCAAGTGCTGGGCCAGATAAGGGTCAGGGGCTTGCCATTTTCCCTAATAATGTTGGTAAAGACAAAGTCCAGCCTGCAAACATTGCAGATGCTACTGCTCAGAGAAAGCAGCAAATATTACTCCAGCAAGCATTGCCTCCTGTTGCGCCTAACAATCTACTGGTACAGTCTCTTACAGCTTATTAGCACCTTAATCTCTTGGGTTTCTCTATTTTGGAACTTTCTATGAAGATCAGAGGAGTGCCTAATTGCTGAGTCTTTTATGAATTTACAGCATGGGCCTACTTTCATCTTCCCTATAAATCAACAACAGGCAGCGGCAGCTGCTGCTGTGCGACCCGGTCCCACAAAGTCACCTAGCACAACGGGCACTGCAGCCTTGTCTAACACATCCAATCCTGCTGCTGGCACTGCTGCTTCAGCGGCAGCTGGTGGAGCTGCTACTGCAATTAGTTTCAACTACCCAAATATGTCTCCTAATGAAGCTCAGTACTTGGCGATCTTGCAGAATAATGCGTATGCTTTCCCAATACCTGCTGTAGGAGCACCTCCAAATTATAGAGGAGCTCATCCGCAGCCTATGCCATTGTTCAATGGGTCTTTCTATTCTTCCCAGATGATTCATCCATCCCAGGTTCAGCAACAACAACAACAGCAGCAGCAGCAGCAGCAGCCGCCTACATCGCAGTCGCAACAAATGCAACAAGGTCAACAAAACACAAGCATGTCTAGTGGATCCTCTTCATCCCAGAAGCATTTGCAGAGCCAGCAGCAGAGGTCCCAAGGTAATGCTGTTAATGGTGGCAATTTGCATAATTTTCCTGGGTCAAAGAATCATCCATCTCAGTCCCCAGCACAGTCACAAAATCAGCATATTCCTCAACAGACACGCCATATTGAAAATGAGGTGGGTAGTGAAGATAGCCCATCAACTACAGAGAGGAAAAGGTCTCATGGACCGATGAATGTGTACAATCAGAGTTTTGCTATGCCCATGCATCCCTCAAACTTTGGTTTGATGACTCCTCCAGCTACTTTTGGTATTGCGTCTTCTGCCGGTGGTGGCAGTAATCATCAAACTGAGAAGAAGTCACAGCAACAGCAAGGTTTAAAAACGAGTCTAGAATCAGTGCCGCCTCAGCCTTTTGCCATGTCATTTGCTTCCTTAAATGGAGCCACTGCTGGTCCTGGTATTGACATGTCCATGGCACAGAATCATGCTATTTTTCAGAGTCTCCCTGAAGCTACGAGGCAAAATTTACAGATGGCTGCAGCTGCTGCTCAGGCCGTGCAGCAGAAGAAAAATTTCAGAATATCCGAGGATGGTAAATCTGGATCCAGCGACCAATCTGGGGCTGATGCTGAAAGGAAAGGTTTAGCTATGAAGCAGCCTTCAGGAAATGCTGGTCAGTCTATTGCATTTTCAAGGTCTGAGATGTCCGAGGCCTCTGGTTCTAATATTTCAGCCAACAGTGTTATTGATAGCTCATCAAGGTCCTTAAATCTTCCATCTGGTGCTTCATGGACTGCTCGAGCTGCAATGCCAAATGCTATGGGAGCTGTAAATGTCCCTAATGCACAGTTACAAGCTCAAATTCAGCATCAGCAGCAGCAGATGATTCAGCTTCATAAGCAACAGCAACAGCAACAGCAGATGGCTGCGGCTGCTGCTGCTCGGAGTAAGACACCAGCTTCTAGTAATGGGAATGCCTACTCTGATCACTTGACATCGTCGGCTTCTGCTGCTTCAAAGTTTCCAAATGCAATGTCTGCTTTTCCTCAAAACCTTGTACAGACTGGCAACAACAGCAGTCAAGCTCAGTCGCCTCAGTGGAAAAATTCTACCAGAACATCTACGTCCCAAGCTCCATCATCTTTGTCATCCACTTCTTCTCTGAAAAACCTTTCTCAGCAGCAGGTTAGATCCCAGCAAAGCCACACACAAATATCTTTTGGCACAAATCAGAAATCACCTGCTCCTCCACAGGGACAACAGCCCCCTAATAATAACCAGTCTCCCTCTTCCCCCATGATGGTTGGCTCTCCTACCACTTCTTCAATTTCAAAAGGTGCCAGTGGAAGCCCAAGGCATACAAATTCTGCTTCTGCAAGCAATAAAATCGGCGGCCAAAGCTCATCATTGTCAACACAGCAGGGTAAATCCTCGCCTTCACTTCCCAACCAAAAGTCATCTCCTGCTGGTGGAAGGAATGTGCCGTCAATTCTTGGAAACCCTCATACTGCTTCAACTTCAGGCAGTGGAACTAAGTCTCAAATGCAACAACAGCAACAGCAACAGCAACTACAGCAACAGCAGCAGCATTTACAGAAGAGTATGCAGCAAGCACAACTGTTCTTCTCAAGTCCATATATGCAAGCTCAACCCCCGCATTCTACTGGTACAAATTCTACAGGTCAAGCTACTGGGGGATATTATCTTCAAAGAAGGCGTTCAGACCAGCCGGCTCAACAACCGACTGGTTCATCAACGGCATCATCGTCAAGTGGAATGTTGACTTTGTGTCCTGTTACTCTAGGTGGTGGCACCACTTCTGATCCTGCAAAAGCGATTGCAGCAGCAGCAGCTGCTAGTAATATGAAAGGTGGAGTCTTGCCCTCGCAGGGCATCCTTCATGCGTCCCAATATACAACACCAACATCTGGAAGTCAACATCAGCTTTTGCCTGCTGGTTTCTCGTATGTTCACCCTGTTCCTGCAGCAGTTCAAGTGAAGCCAGCTGAACAGAAACAACCTGCGGGTGAGTAGATTCGTCGTCATCCTTTATTTGCATTTCAGCTCCATTTCTAGGTAGATAAGTTTAGGAGTTAAAGCAAAAAAATAAATGATTTAGATTAAATGGGGAAGTAATTTATGAAGTGAAACATAATTCTTGACCAGGAAATGACAATTTGCATGCGTGCTGGCAGCCTGAGAAGAAATGAACACTGTACAACTTGATGGCACAGCTGACCGGGGAGGCACATCAATGAAAAGCAGTTGGAATATGAAGAACCCGCAGTTTTGAAGGGGCACTATGCGGGTTTTTGAGGACTGATCCTCCATGCATTTTGCCTGGAATGCAAGTCAGTCAACATTTGGATTAATGTTGTATGACGCGCTCCCGTGGTGTATAATCTGACTGCTTAGAGGGAGGGTATCACGAATGAAAGCGCTGCTCGACCGGTTGGCTTTGAAGATTAAAGGATGGTTTGCAGGATAATTGATCAGCTCTTTCCTGCATGGTTGATGGAGGAGGTTAGATTCAGGGGGAAAAATGGTTTTTGGGTTCCTTTTTCCTTTTTTTTTTGGGGGGGGGGGGGTTGGTGGGGTAAGCAGGTCAGTGATAAGAACTAAGAAGAGTGAAGGCTTGAATTGAATTGCCTTCTGTTTTTTAGTAGGAATTCTGGTGCTTCAGTAATTCATTATTCTTTTCCTTCTCTTGTCATTAAAAGTGTTTTCTACTGGCTTGAAGAGCAGTTTCTGGACAGTACCTTTTTGGACATATATAAGTAAGTAATGCAAGGTGTATATGTGTATGTCTTGGCACATATAAATGGATGGATTATCCCTCAAGATTTTCTTTTGGTTTCTTTTCCTTTTGCATTCTTTAATTATATGGCTGAAAATAGTCTCTGTCAGGACAGAAAGACAGGAGTTCGTGAATGATGGTATCAGTCCTTTGTTTTGGGAAGGGGGCATTATTATGTCATTGGTTATGATAGTTACTCTCTTTTTGCTAAGATGAAGACTCTTTTGAATGAACTTTGTGACTTAGCACTTGTTTTATTTCCTTCTCTTTTCTTAGGAAAATAGTTGACAAGCTACCCTTGGTATTGCCTCATTTGGTACATGTATATTATTTGTGATGAATGAGAAGTTATTCTAATTACTAATGTACCACTGTTTCTGGAGCATTTTAAGAAGGAAAGAGTATCGCATAAAATATTAATATATTCTGTAGGGGGAAGTTGGTTATCATTGGTTGGTGTGATTTATAAAATGGGTAAGGGTGGCTATCTTTGAAACACATACATGTAGATAGATTGAGATGGGTGGCTTTAAAAAGAAGAGTTGATTTTCTGCACTACATGTGTGTGAAGTGTGAGGTATACATGGACCCTATCTCTTTAATATTATTAGTATTTCATTTTCACTTTGTGCGTTTGCAATTACAATATCAACAGCTCAATACTCCAATAAATTCCTGCTTTGAATCACTCACTACACAGACTTTACCCCACGCAGAAAAGTTGGTTTGTAGAAAATATGCCGACTTTAAATTTTTTACATAGTCACTGGCTCACTGCATAAAAATATGCTACTACTTATTTTAATAATATAACATCACTCAATGGTGGATATTTTGATGTCTGATTATTTGGATTACATGGACTTTGATAGATATGTAATTTTCACACGGACAAATTTGCCCTTGTATTCTGGTCCCACTTTCCCATTGAAAAGGTCAGCATATGTTAATGGGTGGGTTTTTGGCTTCCAGAAGGTCACATGTGTCCAGAAATCCTTTTGCCTTGTAGGCTCGATACTTCTTTGGTCTAATGTGGGACCTACTCTTTTTTTTTATTTGCTCGCTAAAGTTTAAAAATTCCACTGTGGGACCCCCTACATTGTTTTTCTGTATTTGCTCACGCCTTCCCAAAACTTAAAAGTATTTTAGTAATGTTGCCTTAGTTATAGCTTGTTTGCTCATCGTAAACGATTTGATGCTGCAGGCTTTTCCTTTTNNNNCATTTATATATATATATATATATATATATATATATATATATATATATATATATATATATATATATATTCTTTACTAGGTCAAGTGAAACATCTCACCTACACATAGAAATAGGAGCAAGTTGTAATGAGAATATTTGAGAGTTTGCACTTTGACGGCAATGACAAAGTACTAAGTGAATTTATATAGTATAAATAATAAACACGCAAAAAATCAAAAGAATTTTAATATTTACTACATAAATCAAAAATATATTTTATTTTATTTTATTTGTAGATGCGCTATAATTTTTTCAAAGGGAGATTAGTTGAACCCCATTGCACCGACTAGGAGCCTGTTTGGATTGGCCTACTTTAAGTGCTTTTAAGCCAAAATAGCTTTTAAGCCATTTTGTAGTGTTTGGATAAAGTAAAAAAGTGCTTTTAAGCACTTGGTTTTAAGCTAAAATGATAAAAATAAGCCAAAAGCCAAAAATTAAAATTTCTAACTTATGCCTTTTGGCTTAAAAGTCACTTACAACAAGCCCATCCAAACGAGCTCTAGTTTTGCCTGCTTGAAGGGATCATGGTTAACAAGCTAGTGAATATAAAGCACTTCCAAATATTCCAATAAGAAAACAAAAGCTTGTACAATGTATTATATTTAAGAATCTTAAATGTTGGCAAGAGATTAGTAAGTAAAAATAGGAAGTTCTTTACCTTTTTGATTGTTTCTCCAATTTTCTTTTCTATTTTCCATTTTGTGCAAGAAGCCAGCAACTAGTCAATTATTTTAAACTCCAGCACTTCCGTTTCCAAAGAATAATTTATTAATTAACGAACTTTTCAAAGATTAGGTCATAGCTTAAAGATGACAAATTTGCTGGACCCAATTAGAAGTATATTTAAACAAAATGAGGTGATTGATTTTATGTCAAATTCAGAGGTCGAAAGGGAAATTAAAGTCCTATCTCCTTTTGACAAAAGAATAAACATGCTTTAAATTTGCTTTTGTTTGAAGGGCAAAGGAGCTAAAAAGGATTTTCTTGATTGAGAAAATATTACTTGAAAATTAAAAATAAAGGAAAAAGACATAATGGTGGGTTCCAAAATAGTTAGCTTTTCAACGGCTAAGGTTCATTATTGATAATATTAGTATTGTGGTCCAATCAAAATAGGTAAATGATTGGGACCAAAGTAGTTGAATCAATAAAATGGATTAATTGGATTAAAAAAGCCATAATCTTATCTTGTGATGTATATTCATTTGCTTTATTCCTTCAATTCCATTACGTGTCTAATTATACAACGCTGCTTTCTTCTTTTACATAATTTTGAATTTATGTGTTAGTAATATGTTCTATTTTGCAATATACTTTTAAAACACTGTCACTTTTGAATCTTTTCTTGTTCCTGCTGTCATTAATTTTATTGGACGTACTTTTTAGACTGTTGCGAATTAGTTTTCTCTTTTGTTTTATTTTATTTAAGTTAATATGTTTGATTGAATATGGACTTTCAAAAAAAATTAAAATTGTTTGCCATGTAAGTAGTTATTTGGTTAAAGATAAGTTATGCAAGAATTACAATACCATGAGTTACATCGCAAGATTATTTCTTATTGGATATATAGCTTATTCTATAAAGATTAGTACTATACATTTTATAATTTAAATTAAAATAGCTGTTTACTTCTTAAACATTAAATATATTTTACTATATTGGTGTTGTCATTTTAGTTATTTTAATTCGTGCATTATTAATATCTGCATTCTTGTTTAACATAAAATAAGACATAAAAATTCTTGCATAACTTACACAAATACTAGTATAAAAGATACAGAGAAAATCTCTCTCTCTCTATATATGCTATCATATTGAGCCAAGCAATATTACTTAGTTATAGGGACAGTTAGTTGTGCTAATTGTAACTTAAGTTTACTGTGGTTAGTAGTAGAGTTAGTTAACCATAGTTAAGAGTTAGTTAGCTTTTAGTCTTATACATATACATGTACAGACATACGCAGTTTTTTTGAAGAAATAGAATCTCTGAGAATATTCTCTCTCCATCTTCTTCCTTTGTTTCACCGACCTACTCAAACTCACCAAATTAGCTTTAATCAGCTAAGAATCCATGGCTGAACTTCACGGATAGCTGATTTTGACATGGTATCAGAGCCACACGGCCATTAGTGTGGTCTCATCATTTTTCAATTTCGTCCATTTTAGTTTTTCTTTGAGTTAATTTGGAAGATCAACAATGGCGACTGTCGATAACACTGACAGAGAAATTAGGTCACAATCACCCATTTTTCTTGAATTCAAATGATAATTCAGGAGCTGTGTTGATTTTATTGCAATTACGAGGACCGGAAAACTACTCTGTGTGGAGCCGAGCAATGAGGATTGCAATCCTAGGTCGAAATAAGCTAGGGTTCATTGACGGCACATGCAAAAGGGAGAACTATGGTACAAATCTCGTAGATCTCTGGGAACGTTGTAATGCGATTGTATTGTCTTGGTTGATGAACTGTGTTTCTCCGAAATTGTTGAGTGGGATGGTATATTCGTCAAATGCTGATGAAGTATGGGTCGATTTGAAGGAGCGATTTGATAAAGTTGATTGCTCTAGGATTTTTCAGATCCACAGAGAAATTGCTACTGCTAGGCAGGGCACCGGTTCTATTTCGACTTATTTCTCAAAATTGAGAGTGCTTTGGGCGGAGTTTGATAGTCTGGCACCAATTCCCGGTCGTGATGCTGCTAACTCTCGTGAATTTGTTCAATTCATGGAGCGTCAAAAGCTTCTACAGTTCCTAATGAGACTGAATGAGTCTTATGAACAAGCACGCAGCCAGCTCTTGATGATGGTTCCTGTTCCATCTGTGAACAAAGCTTATTCTATGTTAATGGAGCGTGAGAGTCAGAGAACAATGTCTAACACCTTTACCACTTTTGATGGGGGTGAGATGGCGGCGCTGATGACAAATAGATCTAGGAATCAGTAGAGGCAAAAGAAAAATTACAATCTTCAGTGTGATGTATGCCACATGAAAGGCCACACTAAAGAAACTTGCTACAGGGTAGTAGGATATCCAAAAGATAACAAGTTCAGGAAGAAGTACAATTCCCATGCAACATCTAATTTTGTAGCTGAAGATGTTCCAGCAACAACAACTGGTTCTACACCTATGGCTCCCACATTCACTCCAGAACAATATCAGCAGATTCTACAACTGCTTAAAGGCAAGGAGACTAAAGTAGCAGCTAACACAACAGGAATGGATTCAGGTATTATAATGTCCTTAATGTCTAACCTGGATCAAGATGTTTAGATAGTAGATAGTGGTGCCTCTAACCACATGGTTTCAAAGCTAGAAGCATTAGATAATCCTACCTCATTCCTAAAACCCAACTCAGTTTATTTACCAAATGGAGATGTGCCTGCAATTACACATAGTGGATCAACTAGTATATTCAAGAACCAACAGATTAGTGATGTTCTTCATGTTCCAAATTTTAAGTATAACCTACTGTCAGTTTCAAAATTGACAAAAGAGCTGCAATGTTTGGTAGCCTTCTTTCCTGATATATGTGTATTTCAGGATCTCTACATTGGAAGGTGTTGGGGATTGGTAATGACACAAATGGACTGTACATACTTAAAGATTGCATATGCAGGAGGAAGCTTACTACACCAACTACATATACCACAATCATGCCTACTTCTATGTCAGTTAGTCAAGATTCAATAAAACTGGAGATATGGCACTAGAGACTTAGCCACCTACCTATGGAAACACTTAAGAGGATTGATAAGTTCAAAAATCTTCACACTAGTAACAGGAGCAGTGATTGTGCAATGTGTCCTGTTTGTCCATTAGCTAGGCAGACTCGATTACCATTTCCAGTTAGTACTAGTAGAGCTAAGGCACCATTTGATCTTTTGCATGCTGATATATGGGGACCTTTCAGAGTACCCACCTACGATAGCAAGAGATTTTTTCTTACAGTAGTAGATGATTTCTCTAGAATAACTTGGCTTTTCCTGATGAATACTAAAGATGAGACTTGTTGGTTAATGAAAAGATTGTTTTCTATGATCAGTACTCAGTTTGATTGTTCTGTTAAGATCCAGAGAACAGATAATGGTTCTGAATTTGTTAATTCAAATATGAAGCAGTTAGTTGAGACATTAGGAATTGTACATCAAACTACATGTGTTTATACTCCACAGCAGAATGGCATAGTGGAAAGAAGACACAGATACATCCTTGAAACAGCTAGAGCTTTGAGATTTCAATCTGCAGAACCCTTAAGATTTTGGGGGTGAGTGTATTCTTACAGCAGTACACATAATAAATAGATTGCCTTCCACAACCTTGAAAGGAAAGCCCCCCCATGAAGTATTCTTTAACACCGCACCATCATTTAGGATCAACTAGTATATTCAAGAACCAACAGATTAGTAATGTTCTTCATGTTCCAAATTTTAAGTATAACCTACTGTCAGTTTCAAAATTGACAAAAGAGCTGCAATGTTTGGTAGCCTTCTTTCTTGATATATGTGTATTTCAGGATCTCTACACTGGAAGGTGTTGGGGATTGGTAATGACACAAATGGACTGTACATACTCAAAGATTGCATATGCAGGAGGAAGCTTACTACACCAACTGCACATACCACAATCATGCCTACTTCTATGTCAGTTAGTCAAGATTCAATAAAACTGGAGATATGGCACCAGAGACTTAGCCACCTACCTATGGAGACACTTAAGAGGATTGATAAGTTCAAAAATCTTCACACTAGTAACAGGAGCATTGATTGTGCAATGTGTCCTGTTTGTTCATTAGCTAGGCAGACTCGATTACCATTTCCAGTTGGTACTAGTAGAGCTAAGGCACCATTTGATCTTTTGCATGCTGATGTATGGGGACCTTTCAGAGTACCCACCTACGATAGCAAGAGATTTTTTCTTACAGTGGTAGATGATTTCTCTAGAATAACTTGGCTTTTCCTGATGAATACTAAAGATGAGACTTGTTGGTTAATAAAAATATTGTTTTCTATGATCGGTACTCAGTTTGATTGTTCTGTTAAGATCCTGAGAACAGATAATGGTTCTGAATTTGTTAATTCAAATATGAAGCAGTTAGTTGAGACATTAGGAATTGTACATCAAACTACATGTGTTTATACTCCACAGCAGAATGGCATAGTGGAAAGAAGACACAGATACATCCTTGAAACAGCTAGAGCTTTGAGATTTCAATCTGCAGCACCCTTAAGATTTTGGGGTGAGTTATTCTTACAGCAGTATACATAATAAATAGATTGCCTTCCACAGCCTTGAAAGGAAAGCCCCCCTATGAAGTATTCTTTAACACTGCACCATCATTTGGGTGCTTATGTTATGATGTAAATGTAAGAAAACAGGACAAATTTTCTGCTAGAGCATTGCCAGCAGTGTTTATGGGATACTCACCAACAAAGAAGGGCTATAAACTGTATGACTTGCAATCCAGGCAGTTCCTAATCAGTAGAGATGTGGTGTTTAAGGAGCAGGTGATCCATTTTAAACAAATGAAGATGATGCCTAATCCCTTATTTCCAGTCCTTGAGTTAACAGATGAGCATTTTGTCTCACCTGTTTCTGATGATGTTCAGGAGCATGCTACTCCTACCAATGACTTTGCACTTGATGATGCTGATTCACCTGAAGCACAAGCTGACAGCCCTGCACCACATGATGTTGAGCCTCCTTCACATGTAGAAGTTGTTCAACCAATTGCAGTCAGAAAGTCCCAAAGAACAACTGGACCTCCCAGATGGATGCAGGATTATGTGACAAGTTCTTGTGCATATCCTATGTCCAATTATCTGAGCTATGATAGGTTATCCCCTTCATATGTAAAATGTCTTACTGCACAATCAGTCATCGTTGAGCCCAAGCGCTACTATGAGGCAGCCAAAGATGCAAAATGGGTCAATGCTATGCAGCAGGAGATTCAAGCTCTGGAAGATAACAAGACTTGGGATATAGTTGATCTGCCTAACAGTAAAGTCCCTATAGGTTGTAAGTGGGTATACAAAGTCAAATACAAAGCCAATGGGGAGGTGGAAAGGTTCAAGGCTAGGCTTGTGGCCAAAGGCTTTAGCCAAAATGAAGGTCTAGACTACAAGGAGACTTTCTCTCCTGTAGCTAATATGGTGACTGTCAGACCAGTTATAGCTGCAGCTGCTTCAGAACATTGGCACATCTATCAGATGGATGTGCATAATGCATTCTTGCAGGGGGATCTCTTTGAAGAAGTATACATGCAACTTCCTCAGGGTTTTGGCACCAAAAGGGAGTCTAGAGCCAAGGTGTGTAAATTGAGAAAGTCACTTATGGGCTCAAACAAGCATCTCGACAGTGGAACTTGAAGCTCACAGAAGCTCTCCAAGACCTGGGATTTGTCCAAAGCCACTTTGATTATTCCTTGTTCACACAAAGGAGAGGTGTTGCTTTAGTGGTTGTCCTAGTTTATGTAGATGACCTCCTGGTGATAGGCAATAATCAACAACATATTCAAGCTGCTACAGATAACCTTCAGAAGAAGTTTAAAATGAAAGACTTAGGGGAGCTCAGATTCTTCTTAGGCATAGAATTTGCCAGAAGTAAGGCTGGAATCCTCATGAATCAACGCAAATATGCCCTTGATCTGATATCTGATTCAGGGCTAGGGGGAGCAAAGCCTGTGTCAACACCTTTGGAAGTCAATCAGAAGCTCACATCAGTGGAATTTGATGAAGCTACGCAGACCAAGGATGATGAGGATACTATTCTGGCTGATGTTGAACCCTATCAAAGGCTTGTAGGAAGGTTGCTCTACCTTACCATGACCAGGCCTGTAGCTTATGTGGTTCAGGTCTTGAACCAATTCATACACAAACCTAAGAGGTCATACATGAATGCAGCCCTCAGAGTCATCAGATATGTGAAGAGTGCTCCAGGTCTAGGTTTACTAATGTCTTCTGCAACCTCTCATTCATTGGTTGCTTATTGTGACTCGACTGGGCAGCCTGTCCACAGTCCAGAAAATCAGTCACAGGGTACATTGTGAAGTACGGGGAATCACTTATTTCGTGGAAATCCAAGAAGCAGAGCACAATGTCAAAAAGTTCAGCAGAGGCAGAGTTTAGAAGCATGGCCTCAACAGTAGCTGAATTATCATGGCTTGTGGGTCTGTTTAAGGAGTTAGGCATCACTGTGAAATTGCCCATAGACTTCTTCTGCGACAGTAAAGCGGCCATACAGATAGCTGCTAATCCAATATTCCATGAGAGGACCAAACATATTGACATCGATTGTCATTTTGTACGGGAGAAATTGCAGCAAGGTCTCATCCAAACACATCATGTCAGTACTAAGGATCAACTTGCAGATTTACTTACCAAAGGTCTTGGAAAAGCACCACATTATCTTCTGCTGAGCAAGCTGGGAGTAGAAAATTTGTTTCTACCCTCCAGCTTGAGGGGGAGTATTGAGCCAAGCAATATTACTTAGTTAGTTATAGTGACAGTTAGTTGCGCAAATTGTAACTTAAGTTTACTGTGGTTAGTAGTAGAGTTAGTTAACTGTAGTTAATAGTTAGTTAGCTTTTAGTCTTATACATATACATGTACAGACATACGCAATTTTTTTAAAGAAATTGAATCTCTGAGAATATTCTCTCTCCATCTTCTTCCTCTGTTTCACCGACCTACTCAAACTCACCAGATTAGCTTTAATCAGCTAAGAATCCATAATTCATGGATAGCTGATTTTGACATACCAGTGGCGGAGGGTGTCAAATGATACCCCTTTGCGGGAAAAATACACTGTATAGGTAGGTAATTTTTTTTTTATATGTATATATACTATGTATTAACTCCCCTTAATTTTCTAGTATATTTACTTTTATATATTTTGACACTTCTTAATGAAAATTCTGGCTCCGCGCCACTAATGCTACCAATTACCTAACTTTACACTAGAGGATAGGCCCATCTTTGGACAAGTGGATATGTAGAAAACAATAGTAAGGTCCCAACAGGCAACACTTCGCTTTCTGAATTAAATCGACCATATAAATTAATGTGCATATATATCCACTATATTCTTCTTCTTCTTCTTGTAGAAAGAACCCAAATAGCAAAATTATTATATGTATAAACAAACTTGAAATTCTCTCAAGAAAGTTGATTTTCAAGTGTTGAAGAACAATAGCAAGAAAAAAGGATTCTCGTTTTCTTCAAATCTTGTGGTGTTTCTTTTCTGGTTCATACACAATGCAATCAATTCCAAGTAAGAGATTGTTCCTCTCAAATCTTGACATATAGATATATAATTGCAAATACTGGTTTAGCCATTAATTAGTATTTGCAAATAGAGAGTATCAACATTGAAATATATATATATATGTTTGACAAGTAAAATGATGATTTATAACTTAGAAAATGTTTTTGAGTGTTAAGGATCTATCTTACTCCTTCAACTTCATTTCTGCTATTGTAAAAGACAACATATATAGGTAATATAATTGGGTACCATGTATCCAAGACTAGTCGAATAATAGTTACCCTCATTACCAAAAAAAAAAAAAAGAAGAAGTAAACAATGGTTTTTTTTATTTGATTTTTGATAATTCAAAGTGTTCAACTAAAACGTTAATACAAAAAATCAAGCAGAAAAGCTTAGATCACATTCAAAATATTGACTAGATTAAACAGAAAATTCAATTTTACCATACATTGGCGGCGTAATTATTATACAACAAAACAGTGTAAAAATGTGATACAATGCATATATATACGCACTAGGGGTGTTTTAATCGGTTTTATCGGGTTTTTTGAAATTTTTTTATTACATGAATATAATTTCACTCTTATTTTATTAAATTTTTATAACTAAATATATATTTAGTAAAAGTTAGAAAAAATGACAAACATATGATCTATTAAAATATTATTATGGGAGAATTTTCTTAGTAATACATGATAGTTATTTTTTAGTCGTTTGAGAATAATTTTTCGTCGATGTACACTTTCAAGGTTAACCGGATTTAATAATTAAACATAAAAATCAATATGCTACCTATATAATGATATATTCTATTAAATTTTAAAATATCGAAATATCACTTCAAATTCGAAAAAAATATAAGAATTTAATCGATCTTGACATGTGAATATGGAAGAACAAAGAAATTGACGCATTTTACTAACGCTTAATAAGAGAGTGATCATACAACCATTATTTAAAGTTAATAAAAATAGAGCACTTTATATTTAACTAAATATTACATCCCATAAGAGAATCGCAAAATTTCTAGATATTTTAAAAAAAAATTCTATAAAAAGTCTTAAAAGTATATATATAAAAATTATATATTTATATGTCGGTTTGGTTCGAGCTTTTTTACTCAATACCAAACCAAATCAAACTAAACCTAGTCGGACTTTTTAATCTATTTGATTTGACTTTTCAGGTTAGTGCGGTTTTCCGGTTCGGTTAGTACACCCCTAATACGCACCCTTTGTCTAGGGGTGTTCAAAATCGATCCGAAACCGAAAAACGATCCGAACCGAAGCTTAATGGCTTATTGGTAACGGCTTAACGGCTTAATGGACGGGGAACAAATTGAATTTTTTTTATTAACGGCTTATCGGTTTGGGGGCGGATTATTCAATTTTCTTAACGGATAATCCGTTAACCCGTTAAGAATATATATATATATATATATATNTATTGAGAAACCTCAAATTCTGTATCATGAGGATGAGTACTATGTGTTTAGGTTTGATAATATAGAAGATAGGGACCTAGTGCTTCAAGCAGGACCTTACACATACCATAACAAGCCTCTAGTGCTGCAACAATGGCGAATGGACTTTAAATTTGACCCAGGGAGTGTGAGTGTGATACCACTTTGGATTACATTCCCAAGCCTTCCCCTGGGGTTCTGGTCTACGGAAGCACTTAGCAAACTTGCTAGTGTTGTTGGTAAGCCGCTGTACACAGAGAAGATCACAGCTGAAATGGAGAAGGTATCTTATGCTAGAGTGTTGGTGGAAACTGATATCTCACAGCCACTTCCAGACAGTTTTGAAATGCAAACAAAGAAGGGAGTTATACTTCAGCAAATAGAGTATGAATGGAAGCCGAAATTCTGTTGTGAATGCATTAAGTTTGGGCATAATTCAGATGATTGCTGGCTCAAGGAGAAGCAAAGAAAGGTGGATGAAGGAAGGGCCCAACCAAAGGAAACATGGAACAGGAAACAACAGCTCAGGAGGAACATGAAATGGCTACCAAAAGAGAAAAAAAAGGAAGAAGAAGCAAGTCAACAGCTTAAACCTGAAGGTGAAAGGAAACAGACAGGTGATAAAGTTACTGAGAACTCTACAGATAAAGGGAAGATAAAGGGGAAGGGAGTTCAACAGAGTACTATAGTCATGGTACAATCCAGGAACAGATTTGAAGCTTTGCAAATAGATGATGATCCAGGGGGCGCTGGCCCATCCAGCTTCACCAAAAAATGATGCTATGCACATGGAATATAAGGGGGCTGAACAAGCCCTACAAGCAGAAAGAGTTAAGACTCTTTCTGAGAAAGCATAAGGTGGATTTTATAGGGTGCTTAGAAACAAGAGTAAAGGAGAAAAAAGCTAGCAAGATTATTAATAAAGTATTAATTGATTGGAGGTTCTGTTGTAACTACAAAGAACACTCAAATGGGAGGATTTGGCTATTGTGGAAGCAACACATTGAGGTCAAGGTGCTGCTGATAGATGAGCAATTTATACACTGTGAGGTACAAGAAAGAAGTTCCAGTTTCAAGACCTTGCAAACTGTTGTGTATGCTAGTAATGAAATTAATACTAGACAGCAGTTGTGGAGTAAACTTACACAATTAGGTGCAAACATCAAAGAGACTTGGTTACTTAGTGGGGACTTTAACAATGTTCTCCACACTGAAGACAGGATAGGGACTCCAGTTACACAAAGTGAGATCAAAGGTTTTCAGGAGGTGATTATTACATTGCAACTCACACAAGTGAAGAGCCTGGGATGGTTCTACACTTGGTGTAACAAGCAGGAGCCGACAAAGAGGGTTTACAGTAGAATTGATTGGGCATTGGGCAATTTTGACTGGATGCAACAATACAGCCACATTGAAGCAGAATTCTTAAACCCAGAGGTATCAGATTATTCTCCTATATTATTCCAATGTAGGCCTAAGGATCAAATGAGAAACCTACATCCAAAACCTTTTAAACTATACAGCTATGTTATGGACCATGCTGATTTTCCGAATATAGTAAAAAGGGTATGGGATAAAGAGGCACAAGGGAGTCCTATGCATAGGGTGTGGAGTAAACTTAAATGGTTGAAAACTGATCTTAAAGGGCTGAATACTTACATGGCTTCCTTTAAGCTACAGCTCAATAAGGCCAGGCAGAGACTTGAAGTAATTCAGAATGAACTTAAAAACCAACATATGGATCAAAGGCTGATTGATCAAGAGAAACTGGCTTTAATGGAAGTGGAGAAATGGAGTAGCATTGAGGAACAAATTCTACATCAGAAGTCTAGAGCAAATTGGATAACTTGTGGTGATTCAAATACTAAGTATTTCCATGCACAATGGAAGATGAGGACAAGCACAAATACCATTAGTTCCATTTACAATAATGTGGGGACTAAGGTATCTGATCCTATTCAGGTGGAGAAAGAGTTTGTCACTTTCTTTACAAAGCTGCTGGGAGAGTGTAACACTACAAGCAAATGCCCAAACTCAGAGGTCATAAGACAAGGGACTTGTCTCAATCTGCAGCAGAAGGAGGACCTAATAAAGGAAATTCTGATGGCAATCAAAGACATGCCCCAGGATAAGGCACCAGGAGTGGATGGCTTTCCAATTGAGTTCTTTACAAGACATTGGCAGGCAGTGGGTGGTGATATCTATGAGGCTGTAAAGGAGTTCTTTGTAACTGAGAAATTGCACAAAGGAATTAGTAGTACTGCTGTAACATTGATTCCTAAAGTGCAAAATCCGAGTTATGTAAAGGATTATAGACCCATAGCATGTTGTACAACTTTGTACAAGATTATCACAAAGGTGCTCACAACTAGACTCAAAAGAGTTATTGGGGGACTTATTGGGAGCTCACAATCAGCCTTTATAGAAGGCAGGAGTATCACTGATAATATCTTATTCACGCATGAATTGTTCAAAGGCTACAGCAGGAAAGGTATCTCCCCCAGGTGTGTTCTGAAAGTGGATTTAAGGAAAGCTTATGATACTGTAGAATAGTGTTTCATGGAAAGACTGTTGACTGACTTGGGCTTTTCTCACAAGTTTATAAGATGGGTAATGGAGTGTATCACTTCAGTTACATATTCTTTAAATATAAATGGGGGACTTACAGCACCATTCAAAGGCAAGAGGGGGATAAGGCAAGGAGACCCAATGTCTCCCTACCTGTTTGTTTTGGCCATGGAGTACTTACAAAGAGAGTTTATACAGATGATGAAGAGCAAAGACTTTAAATTCCATCCGAGATGTAAGAAGCTGGGAGTGGTACATGTATGTTTTGCAGATGATTTGCTGATGTTTTGCAAGGCTGATATAAAGTCTGTAAGACTACTCAAACAGACTTTCCAAAAGTTTTCCATGGCATCTGGTCTACAAGCAAATGCTGAGAAAAGCTCCATTTACATAGCTGGGGTTTCAGTGATCCAGAAAGAGGAGATTATACAAGAACTGGGGTATGTAGAAGGAAGTTTGCCTTTTAAGTACCTAGGGGTTTCTTTTGGATTCCAAAAAACTGTCAATTTCTCAATGCTGGCCATTAGTAGAAAAGATAACACAGAAGATAAATTGCTGGACATCAAGGCTTTTATCATATGCAGGTCGTTTGCAACTGATAAAGTCAGTCTTATTTGGTGTGCAATCGTATTGGACACAAATTTTCTTATTGCCAAAGAAAGTGATGAAGATGATAGAGGCAATTTGTAGATCCTTTTATGGACAGGTTCAGCAACTGTATCAAGGAGGGCTCTAATTTCATGGGATACGATTTGTCTACCACAGAGTGCAGGGGGGCTAAATATCATGAACATGTATTACTGGAACAAGGCTGCTGTTGCAAAGCATCTGTGGGCTGTGGCAAAGAAGAAGGGTAGCCTTTGGATAAAATGGTTGCATACCTACTACATAAAGAACTATGTGCTGGAAAATATGCCTATACCTAGGAATGCAGCCTGGGTAGTTAGGAAGATTATTGATACAAGGAGAATGATCAATGAACTCCATGGCATCCAAGGGGACCTGGCATCAAGACTGATCCAATTACAGAGGGGTGATCTATTTAGTATACAAAAACTTTACAGGCTTCAATTCCCTCAGCTCCAGAAGGTCCAGTGGAAGAGTATAGTTTTGCAACCACACATGCATCCAAGGTTCAAATTTATTTTGTGGCTTGCATTACATAGAAGGTTGGCAACTGTGGAAAGGCTGATGAAGTTTGGTATACAGGCTCCACAACAGTGTGTCTTGTGCAAGCAGATGGATGAGACCTTTGATCACCTATTCTTTGACTGCTCGTGGATAAAGGCATTATGGTTGAGGCTGCTCCGATGGCTAGGGTATGATAGAAATGTGAGTGACTGGCAGAATGAGATCAACTGGATAAGCATGGTTGCAAAACTGAGGAGTGGGCATTGTATGATAGTTGCATGTGCCTTTGGTATGATGGTCCATACTATTTGGAGAGAAAGGAACAGACTAAGATTCCAGGGAGGCACTGTGATTGTCAACAACATATGCAAAGAAATAGCAATCCACATACATACGAAAGAGAGTAAGATACAAAAATGGAAGGGAGCTCCTGAGATGATCAATTACTACCCTTAGAATGCTAGTTTTTGTTCTTTTTGTGTATATCACTAGCTAGGTTGAGGATTGTTATATAGCTTGAGTATGATACTTAGGCTAGAGTTTATGAAAGGAGATGAGTAGATGGTCAGCATCTACTGATTTGTAATGTAATTTTTGGAATGAATATAAAAGCTGTTTATCAAAAAAAAAAAAATTAAAAATAAAAAAAATAAAAAATTAAATTTGTATTAAAGCTAAAACGAACGAAAATTTACATAATAAATAGGCTGACAGTGAAAATATTACTACCACATTTAGATATAATGTGTTCAAACAACTAAGAAAATATTTTTTTATGATTAATATCTGAATTGAGTGCAGTTAGTATAAGTTTGAAAGCATAGCATAATTTTTTGAAACTGCGTTCTAATTTAAAGATAGAATGACAAGAATTATTTGAATTTGAGATGAGATATTTATTTCATAATTTTTTTATTTTGCAAATATTACGGAAAGAAATAAAATGACATTAAACATATTACTACATACATATAATATGTTCAAGCAATTAAGAAATTATTTTTTATATTAAGATACAATTTCAAGAATATAAAATAACTTTCTTATATATGTAATTTTATTAATGAAAATTAAAAAAATAAATTTATATCTTAAATCTAAAAAAACATTTAACTGCACCTAAATCAAAAATAATTATAAGAGAACTCAATAAATTTAGAACATTATCATCAAATAACTTATGTATTAATATTGTAGCCTACATCAATTTTACAATTTAAAATAAAATATGATATTATTTCTGTTATAGGTAAAAAATTAATGATAAAAACTAATTAAAATTTATAGTAGGGAAGAGAATGCACAAAAATAGAGATAGTGTGAGGACACTTATACATTAAATCAATTTAAAAATAAATAAATTAAAAAATTAAATTATATTTAATAATATTACTATAAATTTAATTGATTAGAAAATTCCGAATGGGAGGATACAAGCATAAAAATATACCAAATTTCAAGAATAAAATATTTCTATTTATTAAAGACTTTTAAAAGAATAATAAGCAAGACATTAATTTAATTATTAAGCTAAAAAATATTATACGATAGTACAATAATATTAAATGATAAATAATACAATAACTATAAGAAGAAAAAAAAAGAAAAAAGAATTTGTATACAAATAATGTGATGAATAAAACATATTTAACTTTTATATAAAAACAAAGTGATAGTAAAAGTTTGTTAAAATAATATGATCTATTGTGCTCAAACAAGACATATCACAACATGATATGTTTAGTATTCTTTAATATTGACAACGAAATGAAATGCAAGACTAAAATCAAGGGGTTAAGTTGCTACAAATATATATATATATATATATATAAAATAGGTTATGCACTACGAGATTTGAACAATAATTTCATATCCTACTTCATAATTAAATGTTATATAATTTTATCTGAGAGGTTTATATTTTAAGGTTATTTGCACATGATTCAAATCACTTACATCACAATTTAATATGATTTGTGTCCGCGCATCGCACGGGTACTAATACTAGTACTACTTAATAATCACAGAATGAGAGAGAATTCGTGGGTGTGGCTCCCACCCTACCTTTGGGTAGAGAGACAAAAGGTCATACGATAAAACGAGAATAAAAGGGTCAAAATGTACTCGAACAATTTCGCTCTTAGTTTAATTTTTCGCTTAATATTGTCATCGTCTTTAACAAGAATCGTTTTGCTTTTCATTCTCCAATCTGATAATTTTAAAATATACATAATAAGAAAACAAGGATTTAAATTCCCAATATATTTGAACAAATATGATTTCACTTATTTTATATGATTGGAATAAAAACACAGAGCTAATCGATAAACTAAAGTTTCTTTTACTAAAGTTAGAACTTAGAAGGGCCAACGCTTTCTCCGCCCCATCCACTTGATGGTGGACCCTACACGTTTTGGGCTACAGTGGATCGGGTCCCATGGCCCATAAAAACCTATACTGATTTCGGTGGTCCGGGTCAAATGCGTTACCTCCTGTGACCTTTTCACTTACAGTTACAGCCCTTTATATTGGAAAGGAGCATAGCATAATGAGACGAAAAAAGATAAATACGTAGTATTTCTTAGTTATAAAGCATTAGCCTCGCATTTAAAATTCATAGGCGAGGTGTAGACTACACGTAATGTATCTAAACTTTGTTCAAGTTGTTGTATGGATTAGGTATATGTAGCATGTTAAATGAGTATTCTTCTATCACGGGACACTTTATTAAATATACCTTAGCTCATTGAATCCTTCTTTATTTTGTTTTCCTAATTGAGATGGCCTCATTATCCATGCCATTTTCTGTTTGGACAAAAGCTACTGAATTCATGTGAATCCGTAGATCGCTAGGTGGATCCGCCCCTGATCCTACCTATGCCTTTAACTAAATTAAAATGACTTCATTAAACATTTGATAAACATGAAAATTTGCAAAATAAGATATTGGAAGTCCAATAACAAATAATGAAAAAAACAAATGATATACAACTAGAGAATGTTTTTTACCTTGCACAACCAAAAACAGTAGTTCCTATTACCACCTAATAAAAGGAAACCATATTAGGAAAAAGAGGAGAGGAGGCGAATAAGAGAAAAACTTTAGAGGATGGAGGTTAGGGTATCAACAGTTCGGGTTGGTCGGTTATTTTATAAATTTTTTATCATATCAATTTTTCGATTACTCTTTTTTATATAACCAAAATTGAACTTTTCGAAACCGTCCCAATCATCTCGGTTTCTCTTCCATATCGATACAGTTCGGTTAATTTTCAATAGTTTTCTAAATATCATATAAAACTCACTGTTGGCAGAAGTTAGAAGGCGATAACATAGTACTTGTATAAGACTTTGCAAAACTCTCTAGACATTTTTACTGTTTAACGTATGATGAATCAACAAAATACGAAAGATGGCCAGAGTAGAGATCCATCTCACTATTCTACAGTGTAAAAGAAATTAAGCAAAGACAAAAAAAATATAAATCACATTATCAAGCTGAGACTCAAGAATAGAGTCTTAGGACTCGTTTGGTAGGAGCGATAGGGGATAATTAGTCCCGGTATTAAAATTGACATGAGTTTTTCACTTTTTGTTGAGATAAAATCGCGGTATAACTAATTTCGAGATTAGTTATCCCCGAATTGTAGTATTTTTTATCCCCAATGGAAGGATGAGATAACTAATTTCGGAATAATTAGTCACGGGATAACTTGTTTCCCAACCAAAGAACCCCTTAGAAGATTAAAAATTCAAAGTAAATCATATGCGAGGAAACATATTCAATATATTGTAGTTTGCTACTCATAATCGGTGGAATACCTTGTGTCTTGCTAATCAAGATGTTGGAACTAATTTAGTTTCAATAGGAGTAACAGAATAAGTTCATAAATTGAGATTTTGAGTTTTAATTACTTGTTGTCTTGTAACGATATTAATGCTTTATTATTTTTATAAACTTAATACAGAAAATATACTTTTATATGTAAATTTATTCGGCATAGTTCATTATTTTTTCGGCAAAGGGCCAAATATAACCTTGTACTATGAGAAAATGTTTAAATATAGCCTTCTTTATACTTTGGGTCCAAATATACCGTTGCCGTAATACTATTGGTTCAAATATACCCCTCTTCCGTTACGCTTGTCCAAGGTGAAAATCCAATCCTACGTGGTGCTGATATTTGATGAGGTGGATGTCACATGGCATGCCACCTCGGCGCCCCATTTCCATATATAAAAGACAGATATGAAATATAATATTTTTCATGGTAGCGATAATGGTGGCAATAGTGGCGGAGGGGAAGAAAATTTTAGTAGTGGAAAAAAATAGAAGAGAGTGGTAAAATGGGTTAGGGGCGCTGAGGTGGCAAGCCATGTAGCATCCACCTCATCAAATGTTAGTGCCACATAGGATCAGATGTCCACTTTGGATAAACCTAACGGAAAAAGGTATATTTAAACTAATAGTATAACGACAGGGGTATATTTGGACTCAAAGTATAATGAAGGGTACATATAAACCTTTTTTGATAGTATAGGGGTATATTTGACCCTTTTTCGTTATTTTTTTTTGTTTTTTCATCAAATAAGAAAAATATACCCTAATAATATGTACGATTATAGATTCATATAAAAAGTTACGATTTTAGTGAATGAAACCTAATAATTAGTTTGATTGGCCGGTTTAGTCGATTTTAAAAATTCATTAACACCCCTAATGGAGGTTAGGAATTTCAAATACTAATCTGAGCATAAAGAAAGTATGACGTGACAAAATCTAGTTTAGAAAATAGGAGATCTTGAAAATAGAAATCGGAAAAAAGCCCTAAAAGAATAACATAGTACGAGCAATTTGTTTTAATGATAATAACTGTAAAATATTATCATTTAACAACCAAATTAATACAACCTAAAGAGCACCTAGACACACTACCACCTTCTAGGAAGGGTGCAATGTACTCATTGGCCTCTAATCAATCACTAATTACTAAGTTGCTGTAGCAAATAATTGTATCTTTTAGTTTTCCTATAGTTCCTGACTTCGTGTGTATATCTATTCTATCTCTAAATTTCTTTTTGTATCTGTGTCATCACAAAGCTAGTATTTACATTGATTCCTTTAAACACTTTTCAATTCCTGGCTTTCCAGGTGTGATAAATCAGGGCCCCTCAAATTGTTGCAGCTACTTCATTTTTGAAGAATTTCCAGTGCTTTTTTTAAAAATCTTTTCCAGAACCTGCATTGCAGTCCCTCGTGGTATTGTCATATCAGTCCAATTCTGTATAGCAACCCTCAATTCTGTTTTCCATCGACAATCCTGAAACGGGTGGTCTTAGGTTTCAGCAAACATATCATTGCATAAGCAGCATTAACTCAATGTCTTGTACTAGCACTGTAGTTTCAAAAGTCTATCTTTTGTAAGCAATCAACCATGAGCAGCTAACCAAAATATCATCCTGTGGTTCGGCTGCATAATAGAGGTCTATATTGACTCTGCCACTAGTAGTCTGGTCAAATTCCCCTGTAGAGCAATGCCGCTACCATTTATTGAATATTTCCCTAAAGCAGTTAACACATATTTCCCGTTATGGTACCACTCCATCATTTCAACCTTTAGGAAATTCAATTTCCTTCAATACCAACTAGAATCGAGGGCGCCTAGATAGTGAAAGGTTATCCCTTTGCAACGCTGTAAGCTAAGCAAAGTTATGAAGCTGGCTGACTACGCTCGAGCAGAGCTCAGACCCGAAGGTGGTGGCTGAACTTGCCGCAGAGTTCAGGAGCGAGCAAGACTATCTTGGGTAATGCAATAAGAACCGGCTGCTCGCTGCAGCAGAGTGCTTTGCCCATGCTGCTGTCATCCGCCAAAGCGCTCAAGGATTCGTGCTTGAATGTCGAGATCAGGGGACTCTATCCAATCCATGCGGCAAATCTTTTTGTGGTGGAAAAAACAAGTAGAAGTACATGTGTCCATATGTTATTATTGCTTTCATGTACACTCCATGTACCCATTTGACCCATAACATGTCTTTCTTCTCTGCTAATTGCCATAATAACTTGCCCACAGAAGCAATTTTCCACTTATTGCACCCTTTGATATTGAGTCCACCACATATCTTTAGAATACATAGTTTGTCCCATGCTATTAGAGGTATCTTCCTTTTCTCTACAAAACTTCTCCAAAGGTAATCTCTACACTTTCTATCAATTTCCTTTAGTACACTTTGAGGTAGTATGAATACAAATCCCCAAATATTGTATATAGAGAAGAATGCTGCATTAATCACCTGTAGCCTCCCAACACATGATAATTGTTTTGAGTAGACAGCATTTATTCTATTCGTGATCTTATCCACTAGTTGATGACACTCAATTTTACCTTATAGAAAGTTGTCCAACAGAGAAATCAGTTCTGGCCAATAATGCATTTTTTGTATCTTCATACACACCAACAATAAAAATATCAAAATTTCTCCAGATTAGCCTCCAACCCTATAGCACCACTAAAATGGTGTAAATTCCATAACCTTTTCCACGGATTCTATGTCGCCTTTGGAGAATATCATAAGGTCGTCAACAAAAATAAGTAAGTGAGCATTAATGTTTTGCACATAGAATGAAATTTGAACTCTGGCAAGCTGCTCATACACTTCAAAATTCTTGACAGGTACTTCATTACTAGTACGAGCAACTTAAACTTAAAAAAAAGAAAAAAAAAAATGTCGATACTGAAGTGATGTACCACAATTTCTTTTACCTTAAAATCACTTCAATTAGTCAATTACTATAAACTAATTTGTTCTAGTGTGAATATATTAGATGCATATATGTTTATCTTTTTAATTACAAGAATACAATATAATATACAATTTATGAGAGAAACATTGGATGTAACATCAATGTAAGTAAAACCTAGTGGCTCCTGACAAATCACCCACCCACAAAATCTTGCAATTTACTATACCGTATACATGCTCCATTAATTTAATTGATGATCATTACTTAATTTGTCAAAGATAATTAATTATTTTTTTATCTACCTCACCCCGACTATTCTGAGTGGACGAAACTAGGGAGAGCGATGGAGGTTTGATTGAACCCCTTCGTCAAAATAAATAAAGTATACAGTATAAATAAAGTAAAAGCGATTTTTTTGGGTTATATGTGAGCCCGTTGAATGCTCTTGACATTGACGTGAAGAAAAATTCAAGCAAAGTAATAAAGGGCGTTCAAAGTTGCTTTAGGTTATAGTTCAAATTTCAACTGTGACATCCTAAATTTTTTTGAATTCCCTTATACAAATTTAGCGAGGTAAAAAAGCAATCAATTGACGATAGTTGAGTAAGATAACACTATATTCAAACAAGAGTGATGCATCTATTGATTTACATAAGTTGTATACGGTTAACATCGGGCCTATCCAATTTTACTGTTTGATCGAGATCGAAGAGTTGCATCAAGGGTCAGCCTCGTAGTGGAGCAGATCAAAGTAACTAAGACAAGACACCGAGTTCGAGAATCAAAGTACCTACCGAGGTCGAGGCCAGCAGCGATCGAGACTAAATGTATCAACCTTCGAGCAGAGCGCCATAATGGAAAGCCAAGATATCCGGGATTGATCGAAGATCCCGAGGAAAATCACGGAATACATCAAATCAAGGGCGACTGTTTAGACTAATCACTAGTTTTGCTTTCATAATTAAAGTTGTATCATGATTAGGAGACCTCTGCTATATAAAGAGAGTTTTAATCTTTTTGTAGAGGAGGATTCACTCTGAGATTTTCTAGCTATATCACGCATTTTAGTTTGTATACTTGTTCACCAACCGATGGTATTTGGACTGATCTTGGTCGAGTCAGTTCGAGAGCATTCCAGCTCGAAGACTGAGCTCCGTTCAAACATTGTTTTCCTTAGATTTATTATAAATTTCAATTATTAATCTGCATATTCATCAATTGATATTAGGTGAAATCACACGTCCTCAAAACCTCATTACAAGTTTAATTGTTATCCTATTTTTCGGGTAAACAGTTTGGCGCCCACTGTGGGGCTAAGGATAGTAGTGATTGCCTGGTACTAATTCTCATAACACACACTACTTTGCGCTTGTTCTCGTGAGTATTTTTAATTTATAGATCAAAATGGCTTGCTCGCAAGCTATACCCACTCACGCCGATGACAGCCTCGGCTTCCACGGAGAAAACAATAATCTAGCCGCCCCAGGGATCAGAGTGCTTCAAGCTGGCCTAGAGGAAGTACCGACCACAGATCCTGTCAATGTCGGTTCGCACGTCTCCCTAAATGCAAATCTAGGCGTCGGTCCTGGAAATAGTGTCTGTAGGGGTGCCAGAACGGCCGATCAGAACGCACAAAGTGGTGGAGAAGGCGCACTTAGCCTTCGAATGATATTCAAAATTTTGTGGACCCAACAAGTTGCGATAGCGCGACTCCAAAATCAAAATTGAGCACCAAGCAGAATTGAGCTCGAAACATCACAAGAAGTTATTCATAGAGTCGAACCTAGGCCGGAGAAATCGAACGCCAATAAATCGGGGGATGATCCCGCCGTTATGAAGATGCTCGAGGAGCTCACTAGGCGGATCGAATCAGGTGAAAAGAAAATCGGGGCTAATGAAGAGAAGGTAGAAACATACAGCTCACTGGTTGATCAAATACCGGGGGCACCCCCGATTTTAAAGGGCTTGGATTCGAAGAAGTTCGTGCAGAAGCCTTTCCCTCAAAATGCTGCTCCGAAGCCTATCCCCAAGAAATTCCATATGCCAGAAATCCCCAAATACCTCGGGACCACCGACCCTAATGAGCACGTCACTTCGTACACATGCGCAATAAAGGGGATTGACTTAGAAGATGATGAGATCGAATCCGTCCTATTGAAGAAATTTGGGGAAACTTTATCGAAGGGTGCCATGATATGGTATCATAACTTACCACCCGACTCTATTGACTCGTTTGCTATGCTTGCAGATTCTTTTGTGAAAGCCCACGTTGGAGCCATTAAAGTCGCAACAAGGAAATCAGACCTCTTCAAGGTAAGACAGAGGGATAACGAGATGCTTAGGGAATTCGTATTTCGGTTCCAAACGGAGAGAATGGATTTGCCTCCGGTCACCGACAACTTGACTGTTCAAGCTTTTACGCAAGGTCTCAATACTCAGAGCTCCATAGCTTCACAACAGTTGAAGCATAACCTGATCGAATATCCAGCCGTCACTTGGGCCGATGTACACAATCGATATCAGTCAAAGATTAGGGTCGAAGATGATTAATTGGGAACTCCAGTTGGTTCGATTTATCTGAACAGGACCTTTAACAGAGTTAAAAGGGATGTCAACTACACACCACGATCGAATGGGTATAAATACCAGCCATACATTGGAGATCGGAGAAATAACGGGCCAGGACGTGACCCCATGCATAATGATAGAAGGAATGATCGGGGTCAGAGCTCCTGGGGGCTTATGAGCAAAAGTGGTTTCGATAGGGATTCCGGGTTCAAAGAGGCACCTCGACTCTCCAAATACAACTTCAATGTCGATGCATCCGGTATTGTATCGACCATTGGTCGGATTAAGGATACTAGATGGCCCAGACCCTTGCAGACCGATCCGGCCCAGAGGAACCCCCATCAAATGTGCAAATACCATGGCACCCATGGTCATAGAACTGAGGACTGCAGACAATTGAGGGATGAGGTGGCTCGTCTATTCAGTGAAGGTCACCTTCGAGAATTCTTTAGCGATTGGGCCAAGAACCATTTCAAAAATAGAGATTCGAACAGGCAGAACGAGTAGGAAGAGCCACAACACGTAATTTATATGATCGTTGGTGGGGTCGATATCCCTCGAGGACCACTATTCAAATGCACCAAAGTGACAGCCATGAGGGAGAAACGAACTCGAGACTACTTACCAGAAGAAACCTTGTCTTTCAATAACAAGGATGCAAAAGGGATCGAACAACCCCACAACGACGCACTGGTAATATCTATCCTTTTGAACAAAATTCAAATTAAACGTGAATTAATTGATCTAGGTAGCTCGGCAAATATTATTCGATCGAGGGTCGTGGAGCAACTCGGACTCCAAGATCAAATCGTGCTCGCAGCTCGCGTACTTAACGGCTTCAATATGCAAGTGAACCACCAAAGGGGAAATTATTCTGCCAGTAAATGTGGCCAGAACCATCCAAGAAACAAAGTTCCACATAATCGAAGGCGACATGAGGTACAACGCGCTGCTCGGAAGATCTTGGATTCATAATATGAGAGCAGTACCCTCGATGCTTCATCAAGTTTTGAAATTCCCAACATCAGAGGGAACCAATACGGTGTACGGCGAACAACCCGCTAATGTTTGCCATCCATGAGGTGATACCAGTGTCGCCACTGTCGTCAACAAAGGGATCAGAATTGAAGGGAGAGCAAGAAGTCAAACAGCAACCATAAAAACCGGCCTTGACCCAATCGGAGGGGAAGAGAACTCTCGAGGACGATGATCATATGACACCCCGAACCTTCATGACCCCTGATGATTCCGATGTCACAAAGTCAACGGTTGAACAACTAGAACAAGTCATACTAATCGAGCATCTGCCCGATCGAAAGATATACCTAGGCACGGGGTTAATCCCGAGCTCAGGGAAAAACTCATTAAAGTCCTTATTAAAAATATGGATTGTTTTGCTTGGTCCCACCTTGACATGACAGGGATCCCACCGGAGATCACCACTCATCGATTAAGCTTGGACCTAAAGTTCAAACCAGTAAAGCAAAGGAGAAGGTCCCAGTTTGAGGTTAATCATGCATTCATCAAGGATGAGGTAACAAAACTTCTCAAATAAGATCCATTCGGGAGGTAAAATATCTCTAATGGCTAGCAAAAGTAGTCGTAGTCCCTAAAATGGGGAATAAACTTAGAATGTGCGTAGACTACAAAGACTTAAACAAAGCATGCCCTAATGATTCTTTTCCTTTACCAAATATTGATCGCATGATCGATGCCAACGGCCGCCCACGAGATACTTAGTTTTATCGATGCCTACTCCGGGTATAATCAAATACAAATGGACCCGGAGGACCGGGAAAAGACTTTGTTCATTACTAAATACGGTACTTACTGCTAAAATGTAATGCCATTTGGACTAAAAAATGCCGGTGCTACTTATCAACGCCTAGTAAACCGAATGTTCGAAGAACAAATAGGTAAATCAAAGGAGGTTTATATTGATGACATGTTAGTTAAATCCTGCGAGCAGAGGACCATTTAAAACATTTGCAGGAGACTTTCCACATACTGAGAAAACACAACATGAAGCTCAACTCGAAGAAATGTGTGTTCGGGGTCGGTTCGGGCAAGTTTCTTGGCTTTATGGTGTCAAATCGGGGAATCGAGATCAACCCTGATAAAATTAAGACAATCGAAGACATCACAGTCGTGGACAATGTAAAGGACGTACAAAGATTAACAGGGCGGATAGTCGCCCTGGGCTGGTTCATCTCGAGGTCTTCAGATCGAAGTCACAGATTCTTCTCACTGCTAAAAAAGAAGAACAACTTCGCCTGGACCCCGGAATGCCAACAGGCGTTGGAGGAGTTAAATCGGTATCTTTCAAGCCCACTATTGCTTCATACTTCGAAAGCGGACGAGCAGCTTTACTTATACTTGGCAGTCTCGAAAATCGCGGTAAGTGGTGTCCTAGTTCGAGAGGAGAAAGGTATGCATTCCTATTTACTGTGTTAGTAGAACTTTAGGTGAAGCCGAGACCCGGTACCCACACTTAGAAAAATTACCGCTTGCTGTAATAAGCGCCTCGAGGAAATTAAAACCATATTTTCAATGTCACCAGATTTGTATTGTAACCACCTACCCCCTTCGCAACATCTTGCACAAACCCGACTCTCGGGTCGGTTGGCCAAATGCAGTCGAGCTCAGTGGATACGATATCGAATATCAACCGCGAACGGCCATCAAGTCTCAAATCTTGGCAGACTTCGTGGCTGACTTCACGCTAGCCCTCGTACCCGAGGTCGAAAGGGAACTCTTATTAAAAAGGGGTACATCTTCGGGGTGGTGGACCCTTTTCACAGATGGCGCCTTGAATGTGAAGGGATCCGGGCTGGGCATCATTTTGAAGCGCCCACAGGCAATACAATTAGACAATCTATCAAAACTCCTAAGTTGACTAACAATGAGGCTGAGTATGAGGCCATGATTGCAGGTCTCGAGTTGGCTAAAAGCTTGGGAGCAGAGGTCATCGAGGCCAAATGTGACTCCCTGCTTATGGTTAACCAAGTCAACAAGATCTTCGAGGTTCGAGAAGATCAAATGCAGAGGTACTTGGATCCTACACCGGTTCAAAGAATGGACCCGACAACATGTACCTCGAGAACAGAATACTGAGGCCGATGCCCTTGCAATTTTGGAATCATCAATCGAAGATGATGAACTTAGCTCCGGGACTATCGTACAACTTTCAAGGTCAATTATCGAAAAAGGGCACGCCGAAATAAATTCCACAAGCCTAACTTGGGATTAAAGGAACAAATACATCGAGTACCTAAAAAATGGGAAGCTTCCATCTGACCCTAAGGAATCGAGGACTCTGCGAATGAAGGCTGCGCGATTCACATTGGCCGAAGATGGAACATTATACAGAAGGATGTTCGATGGACCGTTGGCAATATGTTTGGGTTTGCAAGACACGGAATACGTTCTACGAGAAATTCACGAGGGTACTTGCTGAAACCATTTCGGCGCCGGATCACTGGTTCACAAAGTCATCAGAGCGGGATACTATTGGATCGATATGGAAAAGGATACTAAGGAATTCGTTCGAAAATGAAACAAATGCCAAAGATATGCGCCGATGATCCACCAACCCGGAGAACAACTTCATTCAGTCCTATCCCCACGGCCGTTCATGTAATGGGGAATGGATATCATCGGTCCTCTGCCGTCGGCTCCAGGTAAGCTAAATTCATTTTATTTATGACTGACTATTTCTCTAAGTGGGTTGAAGCACATGCTTTCGAGAAAGTCAGAGAAAAAGAAGCTATAGACTTCATCTGGGATCACATCATATGACGATTCGGGATACCTGCCGAGATAGTATGCGACAGTGGGAAACAATTTATCGGTCGCAAAATAACAAAGTTCCTAGAGGATCACAAAATAAAAAGGATATTATCGACGCCGTATCATCCTAGTGGGAACGGACAGGCCGCATCAACAAACAAGACCATCATTCAGAACCTGAAGAAAAGATTGAACGACGCTAAGGGAAAATGGAGAGAAATTTTGCCGGAAGTCCTTTGGGTGTATCGAACAACATCAAAATATAGTACGGGGGCAACACCGTTCTCCTTAACATATGGCGCCGAAGCCCTGATCACGGTCGAGGTCGGGGAACCCAACGTCATGTTTCGATATGCAATGGAAGAGTCAAATCATGAGGCTATGAACACAAGCCTCGAATTGCTAGATGAAAAACGGGAAGCTGCCCTCGTCAGAATGGCAGCACAGAAGCAGCGCATCGAAAGATACCACAACCAAAGAGCCAATCTTTGCCACTTTCGAATCGGGACTTAGTTCTAAGAAAAGTCACCCTCAACACTCGAGACCAAGCGAGGGGAAACTCGGCCCAAATTGGGAAGGACCATATCAGGTCCTCGATGTCATCAGAAATGGATCTTAAAAAATTTGGCACGATGAACGGTGAGCGATTGCCAAACAACTGGAATATATCACTCCTCAAAAGATATTACTACTGAGGTACAATTTTCTCCATTTTTGTTGGTATTTCGTACTAACCAATTGCAGGTGTCCGATCTAAGGTATCGAGGAATTCCTCAGCACAAATTCCTAAGGTTTGGAAGCACGCGTTGCACTCTTTTCCTTTGACCAGGTTTTGTCCCAAATGGGTTTTTTCGGTGAGGTTTTTAACGAGGCAACAATTATTTGTGCTACCTGGGGATAACTCCACAGTATCCGAGGCTTCTTTACAATCAACCTCGAATACTGGGGGCATCACCCTCAGATGTTATGTTATCAAGGAAAATACTCCGTATCTATAAGTCTCGATAGGTAAAATTTTGCAAACGGCCAAACGATCAAGTGAACTGTGTCCTTGTAGATTACTCGAGCCCCGATGGCAAAACATGTACGCATGAATGATCTATTGAAAGAAGTATTTTTTCCTTACCAGATGTTCTACGCCTTAGTGAAATTTCTACTTTACAACTTTTACTTTACTCATGATCTATTGCGGAAACTGGCACAAGTGCCAATCGCAACTAAAGATCAAGCTATAAACCCCGTATTCGGGACTACCATCCAAAAAATTGACATGTTCGAGTTTTTAAACTTCAAGACCATAAGACCTTGAAAAGGAAATTCTTGATTTTATAGGCCACGGCCACCTCACTCGGGGACTGACGCTTCGAACAAGTTCGAAGTATAATTGAGAAACGAGCCCAAAGGGCAAATCTCGAGTTAAAGGCTACGGCCAAACTAACACGGTTCAGAGACGTCTGAATTCCGTAACAAAACAGGCCTTCCAATATTTTCAAATCCAGTTTAAAGGGCTACCCTCGGCAAATTTACAAAGGGTTTCGTAACATCAACCCTCAAAAAACCTTAAGGGTACCAAATTGTTCGGATTCTCGAACAAGCTTGCGCTAAGGCATAACAAGGGGTTTCTATAAGACTAACCCTTGAAAATCCTAAATGGGTATGGACCTATCTCTTGACAAGACATAACAAACTTTATTACGATCAAACTTTTAAGCCGAAAAGGGAAAAAGCCGCTCTTTCGAGGCCATATCGGCCCAATTCAAGAGCCTACGGGCTGTTATATTTTTTGAGTTGGAGAATTTTCTTTCACTTAACTAAAACCTAAGGGTTTTTTATTCCGAGTTCGAGCAAATGCTCACTCGACTGTAGAGAATATATTAATCCGACTTCGATCGAGTTGCCCATGTCTCACACTCACAAACAAAATTTCCTACAAGGCATAAAGTGTGTCAAGGAAAAAAGGAAAACGAAATTTTCAAGGCGAAGCACGAGATAAAGAAACTTTTATATATACATGAAAATATTTACACGGATTAGTTAGGATCCTGCATAGAAAATTCGAAGAAAAGAAGAAAAAATCCAAAGTGCCTAATTCCCCTCGAGAGCTACACCTTCACCATCGGAATCCCCTCCTCTCTCGGATCCACTCACGCTTCCATAATCATTATCATCGGAAGAGAGCAACCCTTTGGCTTCGGCCTCGAGCTCTTTCGCATTCTCGATCTCGGCAGCAAGGTTAAAGCCACGAGCTTGAATCTCCTTGAGACTGAATCTTAGCATACTTGATAGCCCAGTATGATCGAGTCTGACCGGTATCAGCCACCTCCTTTGCCCGAGCTAGAGTAGCCTCGGCGTCAGCTCGGTAGACGGCCACGGTGCTTTCGCATCAGCTTTTACCTTTTTTGCCTTGGATGTAACCTTTAGAAGTTCGGCGGCCAACCGAGCCTCGAGCTCCTCAATTTTCTTGGCTCGGGCCAAGCATTCCCCCTTCATGCTTTGGAATTGACGTTCGGTCGATGATAGTTGGGCTCAAGCAATATCTTTCTCGGAGGCAAGGCGGTCCATGTTTTGTATCCACCCCAAAGTCTCAGCTTTCATCATGTTGGCCTCCTCATGGAGCTGCTCAATCTTTTCGGCCTTCTGAACCTTCAGGATCAAAGTATCAGTTGTCGTTCGCGAATCGATGCATCGAGCTTCCAAAAAATTTCTTTTCTTTAGTACCTGCTCAATCAAGTCGGTCTGTTCTCTATGGGCCGTGGCTAATTCGGCTTGGAGGTCCCTGATCTCCTCTTCTTTCTGCCCATTGAGAAGTTTGAGGGCATATCTCTCCTCCGTGAGCCTTTTAAGATCAGCCTCACACCGGCTCAGCTCTGCTCGGGATTTAGAAAACGCTTCCCGATGAAGTGTCAAGGCCTATGAAGAAAGAAAGGAAATCAGGTAGGAAGAAATAAAGGCAAAAGCAGTATTGATAAAGGGAGCTAAGGCTTACTTGACTCAGGAGTCGATGAGCCTCATCAAAGATACTCGATGCTTCACCCAAATCGGAAACATTTTCGACTCCCGTGAAGCAACCGTGAAAAAGGTCCTCCCCTTCGTGGGCCATTCCTACATCGGGGGTCTCCATGGCCTGGGCTTCCTGAATCTGCCCCTCAAAAAATGTGGGGAGGGGCTGTGAATCGTCAACATTTATTGCCTCAAGCAAGACACATGGGGCGTTCTCTTCGTTCCGAAGGGCCTCGGGACAGACCCCTTTAGGCTCCGCTAATTGCTCGTCATGGCGGGAGATATCTTCAGCCTCCAAAGAATCCGGGACTTTGCTCGGGCCACCCTCCGAGACCTCCTCGGTCCGAGGCTGAACTTCTTCGACCACCACCAGCTCAGCGGCCTTCGGAGCCTCGACGCTCCTCTTCGCTCAAGTTATTAGCTCGAAGTTACCATCCTCATTTTCCTCTTCTTCCTCCCTTAGACGCTGAGCAACATCAGCAAGCAGGGCGGCGGTGTCCTTTTTCGACCTACGAGCCTTGCTTTTCTTAGGCTTTGGAGTCTAAGAGGACGAGACCCTTTTTCTTTTCTTCTCCTTAGACGGCTTCGGGATCGGGGGCGGATCCTCCTCCTCCCTAGACAGGGGCCTCATGACGGCAGTGTCTCCAAGGAATATATGGAAGGAAATCAAGTGAATGAGAAAGGAATCATCTCGGAAAAAGATCATCAAATACATGAAAAGAAGCTTACCATGATTTTTGGCCTCCTGTCGGCCCTGTGCCAAATCGCGCATCGGCATATGAAGAAGTCGATACCAGTTTTTAAGCCAAGCCCGAAGGATCGGGATTGCACCGGGCACCCAAGAAACCACTGCATCATAGGAAGATCGATGATAAAAACAAAGAAGCAAAACAGTAAACGGAGGCTACGGATGGGGTTTGTACTTACGCTCCATGTTCCATTCTTCGAGGAATGGCATCTTCTCGGCCGGGATTATGTCGGAAGTCCTCACTCGGACAAACCAGCCCATCCATCCTCGATCCTTGTCTTCGTCTATGCTCGAGAACAATACCTTGGTAGCCCGACGCTGAAGCCTAATTAATCCTCCTCGATAGAGACGGGGGCTGTACAGTCTAATGAGATGGTCGAGGGTAAAAGGCATCCCTTCGACCTTGCTCACAAAGAATCAAAACAAAATGACAATGCACCAAAAGGAAGGATGGATCTGGCCTAGGGTTATCTGGTATTGGCGGCAGAAGTCAATGATAACAAGATCGATGGGACCCAGCATAAAAGGGTAGGTGTAAACACTTAAGAACCGTTCCGCGTAAGTAGTGATGTCCTCTTCGGGGGTCGGAATCACCACCTCTTTGCCTTCCCAATGGCAGTCTTTATTCACATGCTTAAGGTCGCCCTCAGTTATCGAGCATATATATCTCGACATTGGCTCACATCGGCTAGGTACCAACGAGGGTTTATCGACTTTGAAATCGGAAGTAAAATCGTACACCCTGGGAATATACTCCTCGAGGCGTGGCTCCACCGGCGCTTTATCGCCTGCCGGCCGCGATGAAGAAGCTTTTTCTTTTTGAGGAACGGTTTTTGATGTTTTTGCCATTTTTATGTGGACTCAGAGAAAGAGAAAGATGAGATTTGTTGTTTTAGAAGGTTGACACAGGATTTGAGGAACTCGTAGAATTGAAAAACTCGAAGGAAGCATAATGCTTTGAAGATTAAAGAAAGTTTTGAAAGTAAAGTTTGAGAAAATTATGAGGAAGATCTATTTATAATGTTTGCTATGACGGTTTGAAGGCATTGGTGGCCGACCGTGAACCAACACTCATTGATGGTTTTGGGAATTGTACCGACGGGACGTTTCGATCACTACCGTCGCTTACGTCACGAGGATGGCGTCATGACAGATCGAGGTACACTCTCGAGGGCTCAGTTCGTTTCTCCTTATTATGTTCCAAGAAACGAGGGGACTATCTGTATACGGTTAAAATGCCTATCCGATTTTACCGTTTGATCGAGATCGAAGAGTTGCATCAAGGGTCAGCCTCGTAGTGGAGCAGATCGAAGTAACGAAGACAAGACACCAAGTTCGAGAATCAAAGTACCTACCAAGGTCGAGGCCAGTATCGATAGAGACCAAATGTATCAGGCTTCGAGCAGAGCGCAATAATGAAAGGCCGAGATATCTGGGATTGACTGAAGATCCCGGCGGGAATCACGGGATACATCAAATCAAGGGCGACAGTTTAGACTAATCATAGTTTTTGCTTTCATAATTAAAGTTGTACCATGAATAAGAGACATATGCTATAATAAAGAGGGTTTTAATCATTTTGTAGAGGAGGATTCACTCTTAGATTGTCACGACCCGGGTTTGCCACCCTCGGGAATCGTGATGGCGCCTAATCGTGAAAGCTAGGCAAGCCAGCAGTTATAGTTTTACCACAATTATTATTAATCAAACAGAAAACAGATAATAGCTAAAACAAAATAATTATGAAATGCGGAAGTGATATAACAGTGCAACAATCCTAGTACATAACTACCCCAGTGATCTGGTGTTACCCACAAACGTCTAAAATGTTCTACAAATATAAGTCTGAAAGAAGTGCATCCGTTGTCGTAATAGCAAGAGACGGGAAAAACTAAAATAGGGAAAAGGGGACTTCAGGCAGCAACCTCAAATCTACTCACAAGGTCCGGCACTGAAATTTGCACAAAAAGTGCAGAGTGCAGTATCAGTACACCTGACCCCATGTACTGGTAAGTGTCGAGCCTAACGTCGGCGAAGTAGTGACGAGGCTAGGACACGACAACTATATAAACCTGTGCAATTAAATCATATACGAGCAGAACAATAATAACAGTAAAGTAACAGATAAAGATGGGAAGGGGAACATGCTGCGGGGAATATCAAATTCTTACAATAATTACACAGAGAAGCATAATAAACACCATGTTTGTATCAACAGGAATAATGAAATAGTAACCCGTGCACGGCATCACCCTTCGTGCTTTTACTCTCGTCCTCACAATTAGAAACAACAGAAACGGCACAGCATCACCCTTCGTGCATTAACTCTCATAATCATGGCACGACATCACCCTTCGTGCACTAAATCTCAAATCATGGCACGACATCACCCTTCGTGCATTAACACTCACAATATGGGCACGACATCACCCTTCATGCATTAACACTCACTCACAATATTATGCACGGCATCACCCTTCGTGCTTTACACTCATCCTCACCCAAACAGTAGAAACAATACATCCCGGCAAGGGAATCAACAATAACCAATATCATTTCAACAATTAACTTCACAAAGTAACTCTCAACTTGAGTCAATACTCAACAATGATCAAATACTCAACAATGTCATAAAACTTGCTCAACATAGAGAAACATCATTTTAAACATGAACGGTACGTGATAAGAGACATAACAGTCACAACATAAGACTCACTTGCATGCTCAACATCAACGTATAGATACTCGTCGCCATGCCTATACATCGAACTCATTACTAACACATAGCAATTAAGACAACAACACCTATTCACTCAAGCTAAGGTTAGACCAAACACATACCTCGATTCCACAGCCAAAATCAAGCCTCAATTACCGCTTTACCTCTCGGTTCCACTTCCAATCCGCTTGAATCTAAACATAATTTACTTAATAACATCAATAAATGCTAAATAAACCAATTCTAATGCATGAGTATAGATTTCCCAATATTTTTCCCAAAAAGTCAAAAACCGACCCCGGGTCCGCTTGGTCAAAACTCGAAGTTCGAACTAAAACCCGATTACCCATTCACCCACGAACCCAAATATGCAATTGGTTTTGAAATCCGACCTCAATTTGAGGTCCAAATCCCCAAATTTTCGAAATTCCTAATTTCTACCCAAGAAAACCCAATTTCCCATGAAAAATCCTTGATTTTGAGATGAAATCATGTAAAAAGATGAAATAGATTGAAGAAAAAGAGTTAAGATTCATTTACCTATGATTTGGGGAAGAACTTGCTCTAGGAAAATCGCCCTTTGGAGTTTAGGTTTTGAAATTTTGAAGAATGAAGTGAAAATCCCGTCCAAGACCCCTTTTACTCAGCTGCAGATGTCGCATTTGCAACAGGAGCTTCGAAATTGCGAAGCTCGCAATTGTGAGACAGGCTTCGCAAATGCGAACCTGCTGCAATGTCTGCTGCTGTCGCAATTGCGAATGTTGACTTCCCTGTTGACTTCGCAAATGCGAAGGAAATGTTCGCAAATGCGAACTATGCTGGCCAGGGCTTCTTCGCAATTGCGATAGAGCCCTCGCAATTGCGAAGCCTGACCTCGCAATTGCGAGATCAGAGCCTGCAACAAAACACTAGCTGCAACAGAAATTTTTCTAAGTCCCAAAATACTCCGTGGCCCATTCAAAACTCACCCGGGCCCTCAGGGCTCCAAATCAAACATGCACACAAGTCTAAAAATATCATACGGACTTGCTCGTGCGATCAAATTGCCGAAATAACATCTTAAACAACGAATTTAACACCAAAACTCATGAGATTCTCAAGATAGTTCAAAATTTCCATTTTCTCAACCAAGGGTCCGAATCACGTCAAATTACATCCATTTCTCACCAAACTTTACAGATAAGGCTTAAATATTATAACGGACCTGTACCGGGCTCCGGAACATAATACGGGCCCGATACCATCAAGTTCTAACACTATTCAATTTCTAAAAACCTTTATATTTTCCAGCAAATAATTTTCTTTAATAATTCTTTTCTCAGGCTAGGGACCTCGGAATTCGATTCTGGGCATACGCCCAAGTCCTGTATTTTACTACTGACCCTACGGGACCATCAAATTACCGGTCCAGGTCCGTTTATTAAAAATGTTGACCGAAGTCAACTTTATTCAATTTTAAAGGCCAAATTCAATATGTTTCTTAAATTTCACATAAAAGCTTTCCAAAAATGCGCCCGGACTCCGCAATCAAATTGAGGAGAAAGAAAATGAGGTTTTCAAGGCCTCGGAACCCGGATTCGGGTTCTAAAACAAAAGATGACCCTTTGGGTCATCACATTCTTCACCTCTAAAACAACCGGTCGTCCTCGAACGGACATAGAAAAGTACCTGAGTCGGTGTAAAGATGGGGATATCGGCTCCGCATATCGGACTCGGACTCCCAGGTCACTGCCTCAACAGGCTGACCTCTACACTATACACGAACTGAGGGGAAACTCTTCGATCTCAACTGACGAACCTGCTGGTCTAGAATAGCTACCGGCTCATCCTCATAGGTGAAGTCCTTGTCAACTGGACAATGCTGAAGTCTAACACGTGGGATGGATCTCTATGATACTTCCGAAGCATGGACACATGAAACACTGGATGCACAACTGATAAACCCGGTGGCAACACAAGTCTATAATCCACCTCTCCCACTCGATCAAGAATCTCAAAAGGCCCGACGAACCTAGGGCTTAGCTTGCCCTTCTTCCCAAATCTCATCACGCCCTTCATGGCCACGACCACCTCACTCGGGGACTGACGCTTAGAACAAGTTCGAAGTATAATTGAGAAACGAGCCTAAAGGGCAAATCTCGAGTTAAAGGCTACGACCAAATTAACACGGTTCGGAGACGTCTTAATTCCGTAACAAAATAAGCCTTCCGATATTTTCAAAACCAGTTTAAAGGGCTACCCTCAGCAAATTTACAAAGGGTTTCGATAACATCAACCCTAAAAAAATCTTAAGCGGTACCAAGTTGTTCGGATTCTCGAACAAGCTTGCGCTAAGGCATAGCTAGGGGTTTCTATAAGACCAACCCTTGAAAATACTAAATGGGTATGGACCTATCTCTTGACAAAAAATAACAAACTTTATTACGATCAAACTTTTAAGCCGGAAAGGGAAAAAGCTGCTCTTTCGAGGCCATATCGGCCCAATTCAAGAGCCTAAGGGCCGTTATATTTTTTGAGTTCGAGAATTTACTCTCTCTTAACTATAACCTAAGGGCTTTTTACTCCGAGTTCGAGCAAATGCTCACTCGGCTGCAGAGACTATATTAATCCGACTTCGATCCAGTTGCCCATGTCTCAGACTCACAAAAAAAATTTCCCACAAGGCATAAAGTGTGTCAAGGAAAAAAGGAAAACGAAATTTTCAAGGCGAAGGACGAGATAATGAAACTTTTATATATATATGAAAATATTAACACGGATCGGTTAGGATCCTGCATAGAAAATTCAAAAAAAAAAGAAGAAAAAATCCAAAGTGCCTAATTCCCCTCGAGAGCTACACCTTCACCATCGGAATCCCCTCCGCTCTCGGATCCACTCACGCTTCTGTAATCATTATCATCGGAAGAGAGCAACCATTTGGCTTCGGCCTCGAGCTCTTTCGCATTCTCGATCTCGGCAGCAAGGTTAAAGCCACGAGCGTGAATCTCCTCGAGAATCTCTTTTCGAGACTGAATCTAGCATACTTGACAGCCCAATATGATCGAGTCTGACCGGTATAAGCAACCTCCTTTGCCCGAGCTAGAGCAGCCTCGGCGTCAGCTCGGTAGACGGCCACGGTGCTTCCGTATCAGCTTTTACCTTTTTCGCCTCGGATGTAACCTTAGAAGTTCGGCGGCCAACCGAGCCTCGAGCTCCTCAATTTTCTTGTTTCGGGCCAAGATTTCCTCCTTCATGCTTTGGAGTTGACGTTTGGACGATGATAGTTGGGCTCGAGAAATATCTTTCTCGGAGGTAAGGCGGTCCATGTTTTGTTTCCACCCCAAAGTCTCAGCTTTCATCATGTTGGCATCCTCACGGAGCTGCTCGATCTTTCCGGCCTTCTGTTGAACCTTCAGGATCAAAGTATCAGTCGTCGTTCCCGAATCGATGCATCGAGCTTCCAAAAAATTTCTTTTCTTTAGTACCTGCTCAATCAAGGCGGTCTGTTCGCTATGGGCCATGGCCAATTCGGCTCGGAGGTCCCTGATCTCCTCTTCTTTCTGCCCATTGAGAAGTTTGAGGGCTTATCTCTCCTCCGTGAGCCTTTTAAGACCGGCCTCACACCGGCTCAGCTCTACTCGGGATTTAGAAAACGCTTCCCGATGAAGTGTCAAGGCCTGTGAAGAAAGAAAAGGAATTCTGGTAAGAAGAAATAAAGGCAAAAGCCGTATTGATAAAGGGAGCTAAGGCTTACTTGACTCAGGAGTCGATGAGCCTCATCAAAGATACTCGATGTATCACCCAGATCAGAAACATCTTCGACTCCCGTGAAGCAACCGTGAAAAAGGTCCTCCCCTTCGTGGGCCATTCCTACATCGGGGGTCTCCATGGCCAGGGCTTACTGAATCTGGCCCTCGGAAAATGTGGGGAGGGGCGGTGAATCGTCAACATTTATTGCCTCATGCAAGACACATGGGGTGTTCTCTTCGTTCTGAAGGGCCTTAGGACCGGCCCCTTCAGGCTCTGCCAATTGCTCGTCACGGCGGGAGACATCTTCAGCCTCCGAAGACTCAAGGACTTTGCTCGGGCCACCCTCTAAGATCTCCTCGGTTCGAGGCTGAACTTCTTCGACCACCACCGGCTTAGCGGCCTTCGGAGCCTTGATGTTTCTCTTCGCTCGAGTTACTAGCTCGAAGTCAGCATCCTCATTTTCCTTTTCTTCCTCCCTTAGACGCTGGGCAACATCAGCAAGCAGGGCGGCGGTGTCCTTTTTCAACCTACGAGCCTTGCTCTTCTTAGGCTTTGGAGTCTAAGAGGACGAGACCCTTTTTCTTTTTTTCTCCTTTGATGGCTTCAGGATCGGGGGCGGAACCTCCTCCTCCCCAGACGGGGGCCTCATGACGGCAGTATCTCCAAGGCCTATATGGAAGGAAATCAAGTGAATGAGAAAGGAAACATCTCGGAACAAGATCATCAAATATATGAAAAAAAGCTTACCATGATTTTTGGCCTCCCATCGGCCCTGTGCCAAATTGCGCTACGAGCGCTTGGTATATGAAGAAGTCGATACCAGTTTTCGAGCCCAGCCCTCAAGGTTCGGGATTGCACCGGGCACCTAAGAAACCACTGCATCATAGGAAGATCGATGAGAAAAAACAAAGGAAGCAAAACAATAAACGGAGGCTACGGGTGTTGTTTGTACTTATGCTCCATGTTCCATTCTTCGGGGAATGGCATCATCCCGGCCGGGATTATGTCGGAAGTCCTCACTCGGACAAACCAGCCCATCCATCCTCGATCCTTGTCTTCGTCTATGCTCGAGAACAACACCTTGGTAGCCGGACGCTGAAGCCTAATTAATCTGCCTCAATAGAGAAGGGGGCTGTACAGTCTAATGAGATGGTCGAGGGTAAAAGGCATCACTTCGACCTTGCTCACGAAGAATCGAAACAAAATGACAATGCGCCAAAAAAAAGGATGGATCTGGCCTAGGGTTATCTGGTATTGGCGGCAGAAGTCAATGATAACAAGATCGATGGGACCCAGCATAAAAGGGTAGGTGTAAACATTTAAGAACCGTTCCGCGTAAGTAGTGATGTCCTCTTCAGGGGTCGGAATCACTACCTCTTTGCCTTCCTAATGGCAGTCTTTCTTCACCTGCTTAAGGTCGCATTCAGTTATCGAGCATATATCTCGACATTGGCTCACATCGGCCAGGGACCAACGAGGGTTTATCGACTTTGAAATCGAAAGTAAAATCGCACACCCTAGGAATACACTCCTCGAGGCGTGGCTCTACCTGCGTTTTATCGCCCGCCGGCTGCGATGAGAAGCTTTTTCTTTTCGAGGAACGGTTTTTGATGTTTTGCCATTTTTATGTGGACTCAGAGAAAGAGAAAGATGAGATTTGTTGTTTTAGAAGGTTGACACAGGATTTGAATAACTCGTAGAATTGAAAAACTCGAAGGAAGCAGAATGCTTTGAAGATTAAGGAAGTTTTGAAAGTAAAGTTTGAGAAAATTATGAGGAAGATCTATTTATAATGTTTGCTGTGACAATTTGAAGGCACTGGTGGCGGACCGTCAACCGACACCCATTGATGGTTTTGGGAATTGTACCGACGGGACGTTTCGATCACTATCGTCGCTTACGTCACGAGGATGGCGTCATAACAGATCGAGGTACAATCTTGAGGGATCACTTCGTTTCTCCTTATTATATTCCATGAAACGAGAGGAATATCTGTATACGGTTAAAATGCCTATTCGATTTTAGTGTTTAATCGAGATCGAAGAGTTGCATCAAGGGTCAGCCTTGTAGTGGAGCAGATCGAAGTAACAAAGACAAGACACCAAGTTTGAGAATCAAAGTACCTACCGAAGTCGAGGCCAACAGTGATCGAGACCAAATGTATCAGGCTTCGAGCAGAGCGCGATAATGAAAGGCCGAGATATCCGGGATTGACCGAAGATCCCGGCGGGATCACGGGATACATCAAATCAAGGGCGACTGTTTAGACTAATCATAGTTTTTGCTTTCATAGTTAAAGTTGTACCATGAATAGGAGACCTCTGCTATATATAGAGGGTTTTAATCATTTCGTAAGGAGGATTCACTCTGAGATTTTAACGACCCGGATTTCCCACCCCCGGGAATCGTGATGGCGCCTACTCATGAAAGCTAGGCAAGCCGACAGTTACAGTTTTAACACAATTATAATTAATCAAACAGAAAACAGATAATAGCTAAAACAAAATAATTTGAAATGTGTAAGTGATATGACAGTGCAACAACCCTAGTACATAACTACCCCAGTGATCTGGTGTCACAATCCACGAACGTCTAATATTTTCTACAAATATAAGTCTGAAAGTAGTACATCCGTTCTCGTAATAGAAAGAGACAGAAAAACTAAAACAGGGAAAAAAGGACTTCAGGCTCTGCGAACGCCAGCAGATCTACCTTGGTCTCCCTGGACTGAAGGCAGCAACCTCAAATCTACTCACAAGGTCCGGCACCGATATCTGCACAAAAAGTGCAGAGTGCAGTATCAGTACAACCGACCCCATGTACTGGTAAATGTCGAGCCTAACCTCGGCGAAGTAGTGACGAGGCTAGGACACGTCAACCATATAAACTTGTGCAGTTAAATCATATACGAGCAGGACAATAATAACAGTAAAGTAACAGATAAAGATGTGAAGGGGAACATGCTGCGGGGAATATCAAATTCTGACAGTAATTACACAGAGAAGCATAATAAACACCATGTTTGTATCAACAGGAATAATGAAATTGTTACACGTGCACGGCATTAACCTTCGTGCTTTTACTCTCGTCCTCACAATTTGAAACAACAGAAAAGGCACGGCGTCACCCTTCGTGCATTAACTCTCATAATCATGGCACGTCATCACCCTTCGTGCATTAACTCTCAAATCATGGCACAGCATCACCCTTCGTGCATTAACACTCATAATATGGGCACGACATCACCCTTCGTGCATTAACACTCACTCACAATATTATGCACGGCATCACCCTTCGTGCTTTACACTCATCCTCACCCAAACAGTAGAAACAATACATCCCGGCAAGAGAATCAACAATAACCAATCTTATTTCAACAATTAACTTCACAAAGTAACTCTCAACTTGAGTCAATTCTCAACAATGATCAAATACTCAACAATATCATAAAAACTTGCTCAACATAGAGAAACATCATTTTAAACATGAACAGTACGTGATAAGAGACATAACGGTCACAATTTAAGACTCACTTGCATGCTCAACATCAACGAATAGATACTCGTCACCATGCCTATACGTCAAACTCAATACTAACACATAGCAATTAAGATAACAACACCAATTCCCTCAAGCTAAGGTTAGACCAAACACTTACCTCGATTCCACAGCCAAAATCAAGCCTCAATTACCGCATTACCTCTCGGTTCCACTTCCAATCCGCTTGAATCTAGTCATAATTTACTTAATAACATCAATAAACGCAATATAAACAAATTCTAATGTGAGTATAGATTTCCCAATGTTTTCCCTAAAAAATCAAAAACCGACCCCGAGCCCGCTTGGTCAAAACTTGAAGTTCGAACCAAAATCCGATTACCCATTCACCCACGAACCCAAATATGCAATTGGTTTTGAAATCCGACCTGAATTTGAGGTCCAAATCCCTAAATTTTAAAATTCCTAATTTCTACCCAAGAACACCCAATTTCCCATGAAAAACCCTAGATTTTGAGATGAAATCATGTAAAAAGATGAAATAGATTGAAGAAAAAGAGTTAAGATTCATTTACCTATAATTTGGGGAAGAACTTGCTCTAGGAAAATTGCCCTTTGGAGTTTAGGTTTTGAAATTTTGAAGAATGAAGTGAAAATCCCGTCCAAGACCCATTTTACTCAGCTGCAGATGTCGCATTTGCGACAGGAGCTTTGAAATTACGAAGCTCGCAATTGCGAGACAGGCTTCGCAAAATGCGAACCTGCTGCAATGTCTGCTACTGTCGCAATTGCGAACAATTTGTCACAATTGCGAAGGTTGACTTCCCTGTTGACTTTGCAAATGCGAACTATGCTGGCCAGGGCTTCTCGCAATTGCGATAGAGCCCTCGCAATTGCCAAGCCTGAGAGGCTCGCAATTGCGAAGCCTGACCTTGCAATTGCGAGATCAGAGCATGCAACAAAACACTAGCTGCAACACAAATTATTTTAAGTCCCAAAACACTCCATGGCCTATTCGAAACTCACCCGAGCCCTCGGGGCTCCAAACCAAACATGCACACAAGTCTAAAGACATCATACAGACTTGCTCGTGCGATCAAATCGCTGAAATAACATTTTGAACAACGAATTTAACACCAAAACTCATGAGATTCTCAAGATAGTTCAAAATTTCCATTTTCTCAACCAAGGGTCCAAATTACATCAAATTACATCCGTTTTTTACCAAATTTTACAGATAAGGCTTAAATATTATAACGGATATGTACCGGGGTCCAGAACCAAAATACGGGCCCGATACCATCAAGTTCCAACATTATTCAATTTCTAAAAACTTTTATATTTTCCAGCAAACAATTTTCTTTAAAAATTCTTTTCTCGGGCTAGGGACCTCAGAATTCGATTCCGGGCATACGCCCAAGTCCCACATTTTACTACGGACCCTACGGGACCGTCAAATCACGGTTCCGGGTCTGTTTACAAAAAATGTTGACCGAAGTCAACTTTAATTAATTTAAAGGCCAAATTTAATATTTTTCTTAGATTTCACATAAAAGCTTTCCGGATACGCGCCCGGACTACACACGCAAATCGAGGAGAAAGAAAATGAGATTTTCAAGGCCTCGATACCCGGATTCTGGTTCTAAAATAAAAGGTGACCCTTTGGGTCATCACATTCTTCACCTCTAAGACAATCATTCGTCCTCGAACGGACATAGAAAAGTACCTGAGTCGGTGAAAAGAGGGGGATATCGGTTCCGCATATCGGACTCGGACTCCTAGGTCGTTGCCTCAACAGGCTGACCTCTCCACTGCACACGAACTGAGGGGAAACTCTTCAATCTCAATTGACGAGCTTGCCGTCCTAGAATAGCTACCGGCTCCTCCTCATAGGTCAAGTCCTTGTCCAACTGGACAGTGCTGAAGTCTAACACGTGGGATGAATCGCCGTGATACTTTCGAAGCATGGACACATGAAAATCTAGATGCATGGCTGATAAACACGGTGGCAATGCAAGTCTATAAGCCACCTCTCCCACCCGATCAAGAATCTCAAAAGGCCCGATGAACCTAGGGCTTAGATTGCCCTTCTTCCCAAATCTCATCACGCCCTTCATGGGCGACACCCGAAGCAACATTCGCTCTCCAACCATGAATGCCACATCACGAACCTTACGGTCGGCATAACTCTTTTACCTGGACTGAGCTGTACGAAGCCTATCCTGAATGATCTTAACCTTTTCCAAGGCATCCTGTACTAAATCTGTACCCAACAACCGAGCCTCTCCGAGCTCAAACCATCCAACTGGAGATCGGCACCGCCTACCATATAATGCCTCATAGGGAGCTATCTGGATGCTCGACTGATAGCTGTTGTTGTAGGCAAACCCCGCTAACGGCAAGAACTGATCCCAAGAACCTCCAAAGTCAATAACACAGGCACGAAGCATATCCTCCAAAATCTGAATAGTACGCTCGGACTATCCGTCCGTCTGAGGATGAAATGCTGTGCTCAACTCGATCCGTGTACCCAACTCACGCCGAAATGCCCTCTAGAAATGCGAGGTAAACTGCGTACCTCGGTCAGAAATGATAGATACGGGCACACCATGGAGGCGGACAATTTCTCGGCTATAGATCTCAACTAACCTCTCTGAAGAATAGGAAACTGCCGCAGGAATGAAATGCGCTGACTTAGTCAGCCTATCAACAATAACCCATACCGCATCGAACTTCCTCTGAGTCCGTGGGAGTCCAACAACGAAGTCTATGGTGATACACTCCCACTTCCACTCAAGAATCTCAACCTTCTGAAACAAACCACCAGGTCTCTGATGCTCGCACTTTACTTGCTGACAATTCAAACACCAAGCTACATACGCAATAATGTCCTTCTTCATCCTTCTCCACCAGTAATGCTGCCGCAGATCCTGATACATCTTGGCGGCGCTCGGATGAATAGAATACCGAGAACTATGGGCCTCCTCTAGAATCAACTCACGAAGACCATCCACATTAGGCACACAAACTCGACCTTGCATCCTCAGGACTCCGTCATCTCCAACTGTAACCTGCTTGGCACCACCGTGCCTCACTGTGTCTCTGAGGACAAGCAAATGAGGATCATCATACTATTGATCCCTGATTCTCAAATAATGAAGACCAAGCGACTGTATAAGCTAAAACACGGCTGGGCTCCGAGACTTCAACCTCACGAACTGATTGTCCAAAGCCCGAACATCCAAAGCAAGCGGCCTCTCACCGATTGGAATATATGCAAGGCTACCCATACTAGCCGACTTTATACTCAAAGCATCGACCACAACATTGGCCTTCCCAGGATGATACAAGATGGTGATATCATAGTCTTTCAATAGCTCCAACCACCTCCTCTGCCTCAAATATTAGCTCCTTTTGCTTGAACAAATACTGTAGAATCTTTTGATCCATGAACACCTCACATGACACGCCATATAGATAATGCCTCCAAATCTTCAGCGCGTGAACAATGGCTGCTAGCTCCAAATCATGAACTGGATAATTCTTCTCGTGAATCTTCAACTGTCACGAAGCATATGCAATAACCTTGCCATTCTGCATCAACACCGCACCAAGTCCAATACGAGATGGGTCACAATATACCGTATATGGCCCTGAACCTGTGGGCAAAACCAACACCGGCGCCGTAGTGAAAGCTAACTTGAGCTTCTGAAAGCTCGCCTCACACTCGTTCGACCACCTGAACGAGGCACCCTTCTGGGTCAACCTAGTCATCGGGGCTTCTATAGATGAAAACCCCTCCACAAACCAACGGTAATAACCTGCCAAACCCAAGAAACTCCGGATCTCTGTAGCTGATGTGGGTCTAGGCCAGTCCTTGACTACCTCTATCTTCTTCGGATCCACCTGAATACCCTCTGCTGATACAACGTGACCCAAGAAGGCAACTGTACTCAACCAAAACTCATATTTCGAAAACTTAGTATACAACTGACTATCTCTCAGAGTCTGAAAAATGACTCGAAGGTTCAATTGGCCGAAATGAATTTCTAGATTCGCAGATTTGTCGACATCAAGTTCGTAAAAAGAACCAAATTCTTGTTGGCGATTATTTATGATCAAAAAAATGAAATTCTGAAAACTCCTTTTTCTTATTTATACTCTTCTTCAAAATCTACATAGATGCTGCTCATGCTCCTCTCGGCTGCGGGAGTAGATCAAAATATCATCAATGAAGACAATCACGAATGACTCCAGATACGGCATGAACACTCGGTTCATCAAATCCATGAATGCTTCTGGGGCATTTTTCAACCCAAATGACATTACTAGAAACTCGTAATGCCCGTACCGAGTATGAAAAGCTGTCTTAGGGACATCGGATGCCCTAATCCTCAATTGATGGTAGCCAGATCTCAAATCAATCTTTGAAAACACCTTGGCACCCTGAAGCTGATCAAACAAATCATCAATCCTCGGCAATGGATACTTGTTCTTGATGGTGACCTTGTTCAACTGCCGATAATCTATACACATCCTCATCGACCCATCCTTCTTATTAACAAACAACACCGGCGCATCCCAGGGCGAGACACTAGGTCTAATAAAGCCCTTATCAAGCAAGTCTTGCAACTGTTCTTTCAACTCCTTCAACTCTGGCGGGGCCATACGATATGGCGGAATAGAAATGGGTTGAGTGCCCGGAGCCAAATCAATGCAAAAGTCGATATCCCTGTCGGGTGGCATTCCCGGCAGGCCTGCAGGAAATACCTCTGGAAACTCCCGAACAACTAGCACGGAATCCATAGAAGGAACCTCAGCACTAGAATCACAAACATATGCCAAGTAAGCCAAACACCCCTTCTCGACCATACGCCAAGCCTTCATCGGGGCCCCCCACTCTGAACTACATCCTTGGGACGCCCTCCTGCTGGCTGGCCTCCACCTCTAGCGGCCTTTCCTCCACCTCTAGCTGCCTGACCCCTGCCCCTAGCTGGCTGAGCGGGCGGTGGAACACGCGGTGCCTGAACCATGGCACGAGAACCCTGATACTAAGAACTGCTCGATGCTTGAGGGCAAAATCTAGCAATGTGCCTCAGATCGCCACAAGTATAACAAGTCCTCGGCTGCTGGGACTGCTGAACCTGGAACTGACCCTGAGGGCCTGAGTGGCCACCCTGAAAACTCTGGAGTGAAGGTGCACTGATAGGAGCTGGTGATGCACTGTAGGGTAGCTGATCGGAATACTGCATATGAGAACCACGGCCACCAGGAGCACCATGAGAAGTCTGAAGTGCTGAATGAAACGGCCTGGGAGGATGGCCCCTACCAAAAGAATCCCTGCCTCCAGAAGAGGCACCACTGAACCTAACAGAATGACGAGGCCTCTTGTCAGACCCCTGACCGCTCCCCTGAGCTACATTGGCCGCATCCTGGAAAGAAATCTCGCTCCCTATCTCCTTAGCCATCTGCAATCGAATAGGCTGAGCGAGTCCCTCAATGAACCTCCTCACTCTCTCTCTCTCTCGGTGGGGAGTATGAGAAGAGCATGACGAGCCAAATCAACAAATCTAGTCTCATACTGAGTGACATTCATAGAACCCTGCAGAAGATGCTCGAACCGCTCGCGGTAGTCCTCTCTCTGAGTGACAGGAAGAAACTTATCGAGAAAAAGCTGAGAGAATTGGTCCCAAGTCAGAGCTGGTGACCCAACTGATCTGGCCAAACAAAAATCCATCCACCACTTCTTGGCGGAACCTGACAGACGAAAAGCAGCAAAGTCCACCCCATTGGTCTCCACTACCCCCACGTTCCGCAGAACCTCGTGACAACTGTTCAAATAATCCTGGGGATCCTCTGAAGATGTACTGCCATAGGCAATAGTAAAAAGCTTGGTGAACCTGTCCAGCCTCCACAAGGTATCAGAAGACATAGCTGACCCATCACCGGTCTGTGCCACAACACCCGGCGGAACTACCCCAACTGGCTGAGCTACTAGAGTCTAAAGCTGGGGAGCTATCTGCTCCGGAGTGCGAGTAGCAGGAGTCTGTGCTCTTTCTCCAGCCTGAGAGACAGCTAGTGCTACAGGGAATATGCCTGCCAGAGTGACACTCATCATAAGGCCCACTAGACGGACCAGAGCATCCTGGAGTACCGGGGTGGCGATGAACCCCTCTGGGACCTGAGCTGGCCCTGCTGGAACTGTCTGGGCCGGAACCTCATCATCAAACTCAACCCGAGGCTCCGCCGTTGGTGCCGCTGCTCGAGCTCTGGGCTGAGCCCTGCCCCTGCCTTGGCCTCTAGCACGGCCTCGGCCTCGTTCTCTGCCCCTCGTAGGAGCTGTCACTGGGGGCTCAGGCTGCTGGTCAGCTGATGAAGCGGTACGCGTCCTTACCATCTGCGAGAGAACAGAGTGGAAGTTCAATTGGCATTGAGAAATCATGTCGCACGATAGGAAAAAATAGATGTGAAGTTTTTCCTACTCTGTAGCCTCTGGGGGATAAGCACAGACGTCTCCGTACCGATCCCTCAGACTCTACCTAGCTTGTTCGTGAATTGTGAGACCTAGGAAACCTAGAGCTCTGATACCAACTTGTCACGACCCAAATTTTCCACCCTCGGGAATCGTGATGGCGCCTACTCATGGAAGTTAGGCAAGCCGATAGTTACAGTTTTACCACAATTATTATTAATCAAACAGAAAACGGATAATAGCTAAAACAAAATAATTATGAAAAAAGGAAGTGATATAATAGTGCAACAACCCTAGTACATAAGTACCCCAGTGATCTGGTGTCACAATCCACGAACGTCTAAAATTTTCTACAAAATAAGTTTGAAAGAAGTACATCCGCTCTCGTAATAGAAAGAGACGGGAAAAACTAAAACAGGGAAAAGGGGACTTCAGTCTCTGCGAACGCCAGCAGATCTAGCTTAGTCTCCCTGGACTGAAGGCAGCAACCTTAAATCTACTCACAAGGTCCGGCATAGAAATCTGCAAAAAAAGTGCATAGTGCAGTATCAGTACAACCGACCCCATGTACTGGTAAGTATCGAGCCTATCCTCGGCGAAGTAGTGACGAGGCTAGGACACGACAACCATATAAACCTGTGTAGTTAAATCATATACGAGCAGAACAATAATAACAGTAAAGTAATAGATAAAGATGGGAAGCGGAACATGCTGGGAATATCAAATTCTGACAGTAATTCAATAGAGAAGCATAATAAACACCATGTTTGTATCAACAGGAATAATGAAATAGTAACACGTGCACGGCATCACCCTTCGTGCTTTTACTCTCGTCCTCACAATTAGAAACAACAGAAACGGCATGGCATCACCCTTCGTACATTAACTCCCATAATCATGGCACGGCATCACCCTTCGTGTATTAACTCTCAAATCATGGCACGACATCACCCTTCGTGCATTAACACTCACAATATCGGTACGACATCACCCATCGTGCATTAACACTCACTCACAATATCATGCACGACATCACCCTTCGTGATTTACACTCATCCTCACCCAAACAGTAGAAACAATATATCCCGGCAAGGGAATCAACAATAACCAATCTCATTTCAACAATTAACTTCACAAAGTAACTCTCAAATTGAGTCAATACTCAACAATGATCAAATACTCAACAATATCATAAAACTTGCTCAACATAGAGAAACATCATTTTAAACATGAACAGTACGTGATAAGAGACATAACGGTCACAATATAAGACTCACTTGCATGCTCAACATCAACTTATAGACACTCGTCAGCATGCCTATACGTCGAACTCAATACTAACACGTAGCAATTAAGACAGCAACACCTATTCCCTTAGGCTAAGGTTAGACCAAACACTTACCTCGATTCCACGGCCAAAATCAAGCCTCAATTACCGCTTTACCTCTCGGTTCCACTTCCAATCCGCTTAAATCTAGTCATAATTTAATTAATAACATCAATAAACGCTAAATAAACCAATTCTAATGCATGAGTATAGATTTCCCAATATTTTCCTCAAAAAGTCAAAAACCGACCCCGGGCCCGCTTGGTCAAAACTCGAAGTTCGAACCAATACCCGATTACCCATTCACCCACGAACCCAAATATGCAATTGGTTTTGAAATCCGACCTCAATTTGAGGTCCAAATCCCCAAATTTTGAAATCCCTTATTTCTACCCAAGAACACCCGATTTCCCATGAAAACCCCTAGATTTTGAGATGAAATCATGTAAAAAGATGAAATAGTTTGAAGAAAAAGAGTTTAGATTCATTTACCTATGATTTGGGGAAGAACTTGCTCTAGGAAAATAGCCCTTTGGAGTTTAGATTTTGAAATTTTGAAGAATGAAGTGAAAATCCCGTCCAAGACCCCTTTTACTCAGTTGCAGATGTCGCATTAGCGACAGGAGCTTTGAAATTGTGAAGCTCGCAATTGCAAGACAGGCTTTGCAAATGCAAACCTGCTGCAATGTCTGCTCCTGTCGCAATTGCGAAGGTTGATTTCCCTGTTAATGCGAAGGAAATGTTCGCAAATGCGAACTATGCTGGCTAGGGCTATTTCGCAATTGCGATAGAGCCCTCGCAATTGCCAAGCCTGAGAGGCTCGCAATTGCGGAGCCTGACCTCGCAATTGCGAGATCAGAGCCTGCAACAAAGCACCAGCTGCAACAGAAATTTTTCTAAGTCCCGAAACACTCCGTGGCCTATTCAAAACTCACACGAGCCCTCGGGGCTCCAAATCAAACATGCACACAAGTCTAAAAACATCATACGGACTTGCTCGTGCGATCAAATTGCCGAAATAACATCTTAAACAACGAATTTAACACCAAAACTCATGAGATTCTCAAGATAGTTCAAAATTTTCATTTTCTCAGCCAAGGGTCCGAATTACGTCAAATTACTTCCGCTTCTCACCAAATTTGACAAATAAGGCTTAAATATTATAACGGACCTGTACCGGGCTCCGGAACCAAAATACGGGCCCGATACCATCAAGTTCCAACACTATTCATTTCTAAAAACCTTTATATTTTCCAGCAAATAATTTTCCTTAAAAATTCTTTTCTCAGGTTAGGGACCTCGGAATTCGATTCCGGGCATACGCCCAAGTCCCATATTTTACTACGGACCCTAAGGGACCGTCAAATCACGGGCCCGGGTCCGTTTACCTAAAATGTTGACCGAAGTCAACTTTAATCAATTTTAAAGGCCAAATTCAATATTTTTCTTAGATTTCACATAAAAGATTTTCGGAAAAGCGCCCGGACTGCGCACGCAAATCGAGGAGAAAGAAAATGAGGTTTTCAAAGCCTCGGAACCCGGTTTCGAGTTCTAAAACAAAAGATGACCCTTTGGGTCATCACAGAGATTTTCTAGCTATATCACGCTTTTTAGTTTGTATACTTGTTGACCAACCAGTGGTATTTGGACTGATCTTGTTCGAGTCGGTTCGAGGGCATTCCAGCTCGAGGACTGAGCTCCGTTCAAACATTGTTTTGCTTAGCTTTATTGTAAATTTATATTATTAATCTGCATATTCATCAATTGGTACTAGGTGAAATCACATGTCCTCAAAACCTCATTACAAGTTTAATTGTTATGATATTTTTCGGGTAAACATAAATATTTATGTGCAAGTAAATTTTTACAGAGGAGGCCCTAGGTTGAAACTATGTAACAAATCCATTAATTGTCGTATATGAATGAAAATGGGGGAATGGGACAAAGGTTTATTTAGTGGAGATCTTTCTAGTGCAATATATGGTTGAATAGATTAGCATCGCCAGATTATCTTTGGTTTCATATTTTAAGGTATAGGAATCCAAAAATGTTTTGTTAAATAAAGTCATTTAACCTGGAGCAAACTCAGACGACTATGCTCTTATCAGAACAATCAACTGATTAATCAATTACTTTAATAATATTATTAGTCGACCAATGTGTAAGTGGTTAGGATCTTATGCCATGTGGACAAGCCGACCAATGTGTAAGGTCTAATTAGGTTGAGAGTATAAAATGCTTTATTTCTCGTGATGATTACTGAGTGTTAATAGAAAAATAACGAACTAGGATTAGACAATTGACGATGACATCTATGTGTAAATGTTAAAATGGGCTATTGACCCAAGGATATTTGTATAGTATTGACTGTTATAAGTGCGGCCATATGGACCACATATAATGAGTAGAGGGATGAAAATACAATACCATAAGTTGAATGAAAGATCATAATGAGTTGAGTAACAAAAGTGAATGGAGTGATCCTTTTGTCACAACTTTACTGTTCATGTTTTGTAGCTTACCATATACAGTAGTAGTGTTTTAACTGTCGAGATATAACTCAGGAAAGAGATGGTTTATCCCCTTAAAAAGAATGATGACATGCACATGAACTGTAGATATATAGTGATCTTATAAAGGCAGAAAGAGTTGAATATCAAAGGATTCTTACAACAAACTATTATCAAAAGGTAATACAAGCATGCAAAGGTTTCCTCGGGCGGGATAGAGATTGACATTTCAGTGCAAATGCAGAATGATAGAAAATAGTTTCGCTGCGACCAACCGTCGAACAACATGTTAAGACATATAATGATGCTGATGTTGTTACTTTGATTGAGCTCCTTTCTTTTTCTTTTCTTCTTCTTTTATATTGGGCCCAGAAGCCCACATTTGTATTTATGGACTCCATTAGCTAGCTTAGTTAGTTTTATGTAGTGGACTGGCCCACTTAGTTGGTCGGTTAAGAAGTGTATTGAAACAAAAATATCGGAGCATTCTATTCTAACAGAAGCTAGAAGCTTCATTTTCTCTCTCTACGAATCTCTCTAACCTAGATAGATTTTCATCATTTTACTTTGAATCCAAACCTTATCATGGTATCAGAGCCCAGATCTAGCTAGATTGGGTGATTACCTCTTGACCAATGTTACCCTCGAGTATTTTCACCAAAGTTTTGTTGTTCCGCTGTCCTCTATTTTCTTTGCCTTTTTTCCAATGAATTTCTTTGGTGATAGCGTCGGAATTAGCGTGTTTTCTAGTGGAGTTTGTTCATGTTGTTGATCGACCTAAGTGATTTAGTATTTCAGAGAAGTCTTCATCAACTTAGGGTTCGGGGATTTATGCACCTGTACACTTCAGCTAGGGTTTGTACGTGGCTTCGTCTTTTATTCTTCTATAGAAGGCCGTTGTTCCTTTTGGTTATGAAGGAAATTGGTAACCCTAGTTATCTCCTCTCTTTTTTATACTGCATGTGTAATTTCTTTGTTGATTGTGTATAAAAATGCCAAGTAACGATAGTTCCCCATCTGTGTTGCCAACTGCTCGTCCTACAACTTCTCGTCATGTGTTTCATGAGGACGACTATACCCAACCCTATCATCCCTTCTATGTGCATCCGTCTGACGTGTTGGGGTCCTCACTAGTTTCTGTACCTTTTTATGGCACTGGTTATGGGAGTTGGAGAAGAACTATTCTTGTAGCTTTGTCTGTTAGAAATAAATTGGATTTCATTAATGGATCCTTAGTCAAACCTCCTGACAGTTCTCCCTTGGCGAGACAATGGCAGATGTGTAATGATTTAGTCGTCTAATGGTTAACCAACTCTTTGTCCAAAGACATTGCTCGTAATTTGAGTACTCTGAACTTGCCAAAGATATTTGATATTGCCTCCTATTTTAATAAGATAAAGCAATTGTGGGATGAGATTGATGCCTTATCAATTAGTAGAGTCAGGTATTGCAATGTGGTTTTAAGTCTGATTATCAGAAGGATGATGATGTTCAAAAGGTGTATCAATTTTTGATGGGCCTCAATGACACATATGTGCAGACAAGAAGTAACATTTCTATGATTAAACCATTCCCTTCTGTAAGCACTGTCTGCGGTATCTTGTTGTCCGATGAGAAACAAAGGCAGGTTTCTACCTCTCCTCAGTTTCTTCCTACATCTACTTCTTTCAATGCTGGGGTGTCTAAACAGGGGTTTCCCTCAAGAGTCAATTTTGATGTTCAGAAATCACCTGTGTGCAAGTACTGTAACGAACCAGGTCACACTATTAATAAATATTATAAGCTGCATGGATATCCTCCTAATTTCAAATTTACAAAGGGATCTGGCAGTAGAAAGACTGCAGCTCATGTTGAAGTGAATTCTCCTGGTTCCCCTGCTAATGTGGTTCCTAATATGGGTTCTGAGTCTGTCAAGCCTTCTGAGTTTAGTAATGTTTCAATGGTTCCTGGTCTGACACAAGATCAATTCTCCCTGCTGATGATATTACTACAACAGTCTCATGTTTCTGCTGATTCCTCCTCTACTCCCACTCTTATGGCTTCTACTAACTTTGCTAGTAAGCTGTTATCAAAAAGTATTTTGCTCAAGTCATGTATGTTGTCACAAGTAGATAGTTTTGTTTGGATTATAGATTTTGGAGCATCTAATCATATGACTTCACATAAAGACCTACTATTTAACTTACAAACTCTACCCGCACCCTGTCTGATTTCACTTCAAAACGGCTATAAGATCAAAGTTCACTTAGTGGGATCTTTGACTCTATTCCCAAATTTCACAATTCATCATGTTCTTTATGTTCCTTCTTTCCAATATAATCTCATATCCGTTCATAAATTGTTAGACCAATACAATGGAATTGTTCTGTTTACCAGAACTCTTTGTGCTATACAGACCCCTTCTCTGAAGATGCCTCTGGTTCTTGGTAAGATGGATCACAATCTCTACAAGCTTCTCCTACCTCCTGTTTCCTCTGCCAGTGCCACATCCTGCTCTTCTTGTATTGATAATTCTCCTATTGTTTCTCATGTTTGTGCTTTGCCTGAAATAAATGAAAATGTAAAGACTGTTACAAATGTAAATGTTGCTGCTTCTGATGAGAGGCATGTAACTATTGATGTAAATCTGAATGACATCAATAAAATGGATGTGGTTTGGCATTATAGACTTGGGCATATTCATTTCTCTAGAATGAAATATATTTCTAAACTTGGATCACAGTTATCTTCTAATCAATCTTTTTCTTGTCCAATATGCCCATTAGCAAACTAGATTACCTTTTCCTGATAGTAGCATACAAACCACAAAACCTTTTCAATTAATACATATTGATACCTGGGGATCATATCATTACTCTACATATACTGGCTCCAGATATTTTATAACCATTATTGATGATTTCTCAAGAGCCACTTGGACCCATCTGATAGGAGCCAAAAGTAATGCGTTTGACCTACTAAAATAATTCACTGCAATGACTGAAACCCAATTTCAATTAAAAGTTCAAACTGTAAGGAGTGACAATGACCAAGAATTAGGATCCAGCACTGTGGGGTCTAGATTCTTTTCTGAAAAAGGAATTTTGCATCAGACAACATGTCCTCATACCCCACAACAGAATTTGGTTGTGGAAAAGAAACACAGACACCTTCTGGAGACTGCAATGGCAAATCTTTTTTTCCAATCCGGCCTCCCTCTTAGATTCCGGGGGTATTGTATACTAACTGCAACATATTTGATCAATAGATTCCCTTCTAGTGTCATAAAGGATAAAAGCCCCTATGAAATTTTATATAAGAAACTCCCAGCTTATTTCAATCTTAGAGCTTTTGGCTGCTTGTGCTACTCTACCGTTTCAAAGCCTCATAGAGATAAGCTGCAACCTACAACTATTCTTTGTGCGTTCTTAGGACATCCCATTGGAAAAAAAGTCTATAAATTGTATGACTTACAGAATAAAACTTGTTTTGTCTCCAGAGATGTTGTATTTCATGAACATGTATTCCCCTTTATTAAATATGATTCCATTTCTCCTACTATACCTAATTTCCCATTTTTTACCTGTTTTGACCACTTTGCTAAGAAGACTTCCATTTCATCTCATGACTACTTCTCTCCTGTACAGCCTGAAATACATGATTCTTTTCCTAAAACTTCTCCTGCTCCTATAGTGCCTGGGGACATTTCCCCTTCTTCTCCTAGTTCCTCTCCTTCTCCTGATTTTCCTTCTTCCTCTAACCCTGAATCTCTTTCCTCCTTTAAGGAGATCCTTTAGACCTCATAATCCTCCAGCTTACCTACATAATTATGTCTGCACACTCCTATCCTACTGCTCCAGGTCTGCAAATTCATCTGTTATGTCTACTTCTAGCGAACCTCATGTCTTTGAGCCCAATATTTATTCTCAGGCGGCAGCTGTCTCTGAGTGGCAGGAAGCTATAAGAAAAGAGTTTGAGGCACTGGAGGCAAATGAAACTTGGGATATAGTTGAGTTACCCAATGGCTAGAAGCCAATTGGTGCAAATGAGTATATAAAATTAAGTACAGAGTTTATGGGGGTATAGAAAGATATAAAGCTAGACTTGTGGTGAGGGGTGACACACAAGTTGAGGGCATAGACTTTCATGAAACCTTTTCACCTGTTGTTAAAATGTCTACTATGAAGACATTAGTTGTTGTAGCTGTTAAACGAAATTGGCCTTTATTTTAGCTAGATGTTAATAATGCTTTCATACTTGGGGATTTAGATAAGGAAGTGTTTATGAAAGTTCCACCTGGTCTTTCTGTTTCTTCTCCTACACAAGCTGTTCCATCTCTTTCTTCCTCTACTTCTCTGGTTTGCAAACTAAAGAAATCTTTATATGGTCTAAGGCAATGGTATGCCAAGTTGTCTCAATCTCTGTCCTCTAGAGGGTATGTGCATTTTATAAATGATTACTCCCTATTTACTAGAGGTTCCGATGATGCTTTGGTGATTTTAGTAGGGTATGTTGATGATAATATCACTGGGATTGATTTGTGTGAAATTGCTGCTGTAAAATCTTTTCTCCATGATCAATTCAAGATTAAGGACCTAGGCCAGCTTAATTATTTCTTGGGTATTGATGTCGTGTGTTCTGAGAGTAGTGTCTTACTTCATCAGAAAAAAATTTATCCATGACTTGCTTTCAGAGTTCCACTCTTTTGCCTATTCTTCTGTTGTGTCTCCTCTTGAAGTGCATGAGAAATTAAAGGCAGGCTGTGGTGATCCCTTGCCTAATCCTGAGACTTATAGGTTCCTAGTGTTAAACTCAAGTTCTTAACCCATACTAGGCCCGACATCTATTTTGCAGTGCAGCATTTGAGCCAGTTTATGCAGAAGCCTTGCATTCGTCACATGCAAGATGCCTTGCGGTTACTCAGGCACCTTAAGGGTACTCCTGATTTTGGTATCTTCTATAACAATTCTTATGATATCTCTCTCAGTGTTTATTGTAATAATGATTCGGAACTTGCCCAGATAGTAAGAAATCTGTTGGTGGTTTTTGCATATTGTTGGGGGCAGTCTTGTGGGTTGGAAATCAAAGAAATAATCTATGGTGTCCTTTTCCTCTGCTGAGGCTGAATATAGGTCCATGAGTAAGGCTACTGCTGAGATTACTTGGGTTTGCATGCTCCTTTCTGATTTGGCATTATTTTTTCTTCTCCTATATATTCGTTTGTTTTGTGACAATCAGGCTACAATTCACATTACTAAGAACCCTGTGTTCTATGAGAGCACCAAGCATATTGAGTTGGACTACCATTTTGTTCGCACCAAGCTGAATGAAGGGCTTCTTCAACTTCTCCACACCTCCAGTGCCACCCAACTTGCTGACATGTTCACCAAACCTTTGGTTGGGGTTGTCCATCATCTCCATCTTCGCATGTTGGGGGTTGTCTCACCCTCCAACATGCTGGGGCATGTTAAGACATATAACGATGCTGATGCTGTTGCTTAGATTGGGCTCCTTTCTTTTTCTTTTCTTCTTCTTTTATATTGGACCCAAAAGTCCATGTTTATATTTATGGACTCCATTAACTAGCTTAGTTAGTTTTATATAGTGGAATGGCCCACTTAATTGGTCGATTAAGAAGTGTATTTAAACAAAAATATCGGAGCATTCTTTTCTAACAGAAGCTAGAAGCATCCTTTTCTCTCTCTACGAATCTCTCTAACCCTAGATAGATTTTCATGATTTTACATTGAATCCAAACTTTATCACAACATTAATAAAAGTCGTCCTTAGTGATCTGATAGCGCCACGTGGAAGGGCCATTAGTCAATGGGTAAAAATAATGATGATGTAGTCGTACTAGTTCTCTAATGAAAAATTTATTAAGACCCGATGTTATAAAAGAACTTTGTGACCTTGGAAGTTCTGTTCTTTCCTTACTCAACTCAAGAGTCATTGTCTTATCGCATATATCTATCAATCAATATATTACCTAACTATGCATACGGGTGAAATCGGAAGTAATGCCTATTCAATTTCCCGACGAGGAAGACGGAAGAAGGACACAAACATACAAGGTTGAAATCGAGGATGGGAACCTTTCGTGCTGAGACCTATAACTGGTTAACGATATGCTCATCGTCGGGCGTGATAAAGCAACACTCCCAAAACCTAGAACGAGCTCCAAGAACTCGGAAAATATGGCAAACGGTTGCACAAAACTAACAGAGGGCCGTGATATCCGCACCCAACCGGATATCACGACGCAGATCTCGCCCGATGTCGGTTACGGATCAGTAATTAACGAGAAAGGAGAATTTTTACCTTTTTTAAAATTGTACTAGGGATGAAACTCTCCTACTATATAAAGGGGAAGATATTTCTTTAATAGACACATTGTAACACACATACCAAAATAAAACAAATTCATTTTTCTGCTTTCTAGCTATTGCAAAGTTTTTACTTTACTGTTGTTCTTCATTCTCAATTGGCATAAAACCAAGGATTCTACCGAGGGCAAAAATTATTGCCTAACCCAAGTTCAATCTGGGTCATAACACTACAACTGGTTTGATTATTTATTTTGTCTTTCACTTGTTATCCAAGATCTTTGATTATTTGTATTGAATCAACCCACATATCTTTAGAACCGTGTACAAACTTAATTGTTATCCGTTTTAAGGGTAAATAATTTGGCGCCCACCGTGGGGCTAAGGATAATATTGGTGGTACAATACAAATCTCAATAGCACACTCTATTTTATGCTTGTTCTTTAAAGTCTCAATTTTAGGTCAGCTTAAAAATGTCAAATTCTCAGTCTATCCACCTGAACGTTGAGGCCGAGTCTGGACATCATGGCAAAAGTAACAATCTGGTGCCTAGAAACGAGGTACCCCCTGCTGATCCCAACGGAGTCCCGGTTTTCGATCTGATCGATGCCAATTCACAGGTTGCTATCGACGTCAACCTACCAATTGAACCCGAAAATAGCATTCGTGGAGGTCCCCGACCATCAGTTCGAGAAACGCCCCGAGGGCGAAGGTGATGGGGTAAGCCTACGACTAATTTTCGAAATGTTGCAAGCTCAATAGGCGACGATAGCGCAGCTAATGAATCAAGGCAACACCCCTGGCAGAGTCGAGCCTGAACGGTCCCGGGAGAACACTCGAAGAAACGAACAAACCATCGAGAGGTCGGGTGAAGCTGAGCCCGGGGTCAACCCCGAGATAATGAAAATGCTTGAAGCATTGACGAAGCGGGTGGAATCAAATGAAAAGAAAATTGAGGCCAGCAACAAGAAGGCAGAGACATACAATTCCATGGTCGATCAAATCCCGGGAGCACCCCCGATATTTAAAGGAACGAATTCCAAGAAATTTATCCAAAAGCCTTTCCCTCTCCGAGCGCGGCACCAAAGCCGATCCTGAAGAGGTTTCGTATTCCCGATATTCTAAAATATAACAAAACCACAGATTCAAATGAGCATGTGACCTCCTATACTTGTGCTATCAAAGGGAACGACTTGGAAGATGATGAAATCGATTCGGTGTTACTAAAGAAGTTCGGGAAACTCTATCTAAAGGAGCAATGTTATGGTATCACAACTTACCCCGAAATTCCATTGATTCGTTTGCTATGCTTGTAGATGCTTTTGTAAAGGCCTATGCGGTCCATCAAGGTCAAAACTAGAAAGTCGGACCTTTTCAATGTTAAACAAAAGATAACGAGATGCTCAGGGAGTTCATGTCAAGGTTCTAGATGGAACAAATGGACATGCCTTCGGTTGCCGATGATTGGGCCGTTCAGGCATTCACTCAAGGAAGTAACCCCCGAAGCCCATTGGCTATGCAGCAGCTAAAACAAAATTTGGTAGAGTACCCGACAGTAACTTGGACCAATGTCCACAACACGTACCAGTCAAAAATCAGAGTCGAGGACGACCAACTCGGAGGCCCTTCTGGGTCCGTTTATCCCATCAGAGTTGACGATAGGTCTAAGAGAGTCGTCGATTATGAATCAAGGCCGGTACGAGATCGGTACCAACCATGCAACGTAGATCGAAGGGGAAATGGGTCCTGGTGTCACCCTACAAGGAACGAAAAGAGAAGCGATCAAAGGCCCAATAACCGAGGTCTAATGAGCAAAAATGATTTAGACAGGCCGCTCAGGGGTAGGGAAGCACCAAGATTATTAGAGTATACTTCAACATTGATGCTGCCAGCATCGTAACGGCCATCGGGCGCATCAAACCAATTGGCCTCGACCATAATAATCCGACCTACATAGAGAGAACCTAACTTGATGTGTAAGTATCATGGCATTCATGACCACGTGACCGAGGATTGCCGGCTGCAAAGGAGATGTTCATAGTCGACGAAATACACCCGGTGCCAGTAGCATCGACGTTAAAGAACGAGAAGCTAGCCAAGGAAGAAACTAAATAGCAATCACTGATGCCGATTTCATCCGAACCGGAGGAACGAGAAATAGACGAGGAGGAAGATTATAGGGTCCCAGATCATTCATAAATCCTAATGACACCGACGCCACTAAATCGACAGTCAAGGAGTTGGAACAAATCATACTAATCGAACGCCTACCGGACCGAAAGGTATATCTGGGCACGGGGTTAACTCCCGAGCTCGTGAAAAAACTCATTGATTTCCTTAAAGCTAACATAGATTGTTTCGCTTGGTCCCATCTTGACATGATAGGGGTCCCACCGGAGGTAACCACTAATAAGCTGAGCTTAGACTCGAAGTTCAATCTAGTTAAGTAGAAGAGGAGGCCACAGTTCGAGGTCAAGCGTGCGTTCATCAAATACGAGGTATCCAAACTCCTTAAAATAGGGTCCACCTGGGAGGTTAAATACCCGGACTGTTTAGCTAACGTAGTGGTAGTACCTAAAAAAGGGAATAAGCTAAGAATGTTTGTAGATTACAATGATCTAAATAAGGCATACCCTAAGGATTCTTTCTCTCTGCCTAACATCGATCGGATGATCAATGCGACGCCCGGGCATGAGATACACAGCTTTCTCGATGCCTATTCCGGGTACAACCAAATTTGGATGGACTCGGGCAATCAAGAAAAGACTTCTTTTATCACTAAATTTGGCATATACATGTAATGCCATTCGGATTAAAGAACGCCGGTGCCACTTATCAACGCCTAATAAACCGGATGTTCGAAACACAGATAGTAAAAGTAATGGAAGTTTATATTGACAACATGTTAGTTATGTCCCTGCAAGCAAAGGACCATTTGAAACATTTACAGGAGACTTTCGACATATTGCAAAAATACAATATGAAGCTGAACCTAGAGAAGTGCGTATTCGGGGTGGGATCAGGAAAATTCCTCGGGTTCATGTATCCAATCGAGGAATTGAGATCAACCTCAAACAAAATCCATTGATTATAATCACTATCAAAAAAGAAGAACAATTTCTTTTGGACCCCGGAATGCCAACAAGCTTGGAAGAACTCAAACGGTACCTGTCGAGTCCGTCCCCGCTGCACACTTCAAAGGCGGATGAGCAGTTGTACCTTTACTTGGCGGTATCCAAGGTAGTGGTTAGTGGATTCTTAGTCTGGAAGAAGGAAGGTACACAATTTCCTATTTACTATGTCAGTAGAAGTCTAGGCTAGGCTAAAACAAGGTATCCTCACTTGGAAAAATTGGCGCTCGCTTTGCTAAGCGCCTCTAGAAAGCTAAAGACGTACTTCTAGTGCACCCCATATGTGTCGTAACCTCTTACACACTAAGGGAACATCATGCACAACCCTGAACTCTTGGGCCAGCTGGCCAAATGGGCCATAAAATCTCTGGAACATCATGCACAATATCTGTGGGTATGATATTGTGTATCGGCCCCGAATCGCCATAAAATCTCAGATTTTTTTAGACTTCATGGCCGACTTTACGCCAGCCTTAATACCCGAAGTTGAAAGGAGTTACTGTTAACCTTGAGGACTACTTCGGGACTCTGGACCTTTTTTACGGACGGTGCCTCGAATGCAAAGGGGTCCGAACTCGGCATCGTATTAAAGTTGCCTATCGGGAATGTAGTTAGGAAATCTATTAGAACCGTGAAATTGAATAACAATGAGGCCGAGTATGAGGCCATGATTGCAGGTCTTGAATTGGCTAAAAGACTTGGGGACGAGGTGATTGAAGCTGTGTGCGACTCCCTCCTCGTGGTAAATCAAGTTAATGCGACGTTCGAAGTAAAAGAAGAACATATGCGAAGGTACTTAGACAAATTGCATGTAACGCTACACCAATTCAAGGAATGGACCCTGCAACATGTACCCCGAGATCAGAATAGCGAGGCTAATACTCTAGCTAACTTGGGGTCATCGGTCAATGCCAATGAATTCAGTTCGAGAACCGCGGTGCAGCTCGTGAAGTCGGTGATAGAAGAAGGCTACGCAGAAGTAAACTCAACGAGTTTATCTTGGGATTGGAGGAATAAGTACGTAGACTACTTGAAAACCGGAAAATTGCCGTCGGATCCCAAAGAATTGAGAGCCCTGCATACCAAGGCTACCAAATATAGCTTAGTCGAGGGGACAATGTTTAGGAGAACATTCGATGACCCGCTAGACAGATGCTTGGGGCCGGGAGATACCAAATATGCCTTGAGAGAAGTTCTCGAAGGCACTTGCAGGAACCATTCAGGGGTAGAATCTTTGGTTCGGAAATTAATTAGGGCCAGGTATTACTAGACCAAAATGGAGAAAGATGCGGAGGACTTCGCACGAAGATGCGACGACTGCTAGAGACACGCCCCGATGATCCATCAACTATGAGAAATACTCCACTCGGTTTTGTCCCCGTGTACATTTATGAAGTGGGGAATGGATATCGTCGATCCCCTACCATGGGCACCCGGTAAGGCTCAATTAATATTATTCATGACCGATTATTTTTCCAAATGGGTCTGTCACGACCCAAAATTCACTAGTCGTGATGGCACCTAACCCAACCCGCTAGGTAAGCCAACTAATAACTAACCAATTCCAATAACCTTTAATGAGACAATTAAAGAAAAGAAATTATCTGAATATTATACATTTTCCAAGGACTGGTAGTACAAATCATGAGCTTCTAGAATAGAGTTTACAAAGCCGGTATGAAATAAATACATCATCTGTTTGAAAAGTGCATAAACAGAGTTTTATAAATCTAAGGTTACCATGAACAAGAGGCAGCTACAACAGGGACGCAACTATATATTCAAATCCAGCTCCCATCGAGCACAGCAACAACAGCCAACATTTGCACGCAAGGTGCAAAAGTGTAGTATGAGTACAACCGACACCATGTACTCAATAAGTAACTGTATACAGCTAAAATTGGAGAGCCCGATTTTATGACCGTTATGACATTCCATAGCCCACCTCCAGAAGCCTCCAGGCGCAGTTCGAGGTTCAACCCCGAGGGTTCCCTATGCTTGACCTCGGGGCAACACTAGTCGGTGGCTACTGTCGCGCCCCTTTTTTTCCTCCTTGCGGAGAAAGGTCCGGGTTTCGACATTCCATGGGGAAATAACTCTTTTCCTTTTGGGAATTGGTTTTTGAAGAGTCGCCACCTAACGAATTATGGTGTGTTAGGGCACCTTGAGCGGTTAACTCAGGGACTAGTTTGCATTACCAGAGATTTAGGGTAAGGGCTCGAAATAACCTTGAGGGGAAGGTGTTAGTCACCCCCCGCGGTCCACAACGGTAGGTCCCGGCCGAACTTATATTCATGTAAATTAGTCCTTTTAACAAATAAACAGTTTAAGCACGTACTTGCAAGTAAAGGCATGTTTTGACATTCTAAGCACATGTATGATCCAAATAAATGAAACAAGGAAAAGGTTTGAACAAATTGCACATATATGAAGAAAAGTAAATTCATTTTAAACAACGGGAGTTGGGAAAGGGAGGTCCTAGGTTGGCTAGCCCACAGGATCATACCCACACAATGCCCAGTAATCACTCCTCAATGAGGGGATACACGAGACATTAGCGCGTAGTCATCATATACTTACCACCCAATTCCCTCCCCTGGGTCATAGCCTAAAGCGTTCTATCAACCTTAAAAAGTATCCTATGCGTGCACTACTCGTCCCTTCCTCGTGGCCCTGGAGGTATTTTAGGACCTCTAATTTTAGGTAGTTCTAGACCATCCTAAGGTATTTAAAGGAGAAAAGTCTAGGCGTCAGTAAAAACTATTAGGACTGCATTTAAAGAAGGAACAACTAAAGGCTCAAATTTTACCTCCACAAGCAGAACAAATAAATGCACGTCTCAAACAATTGTTTCAGGTATTCTAAGAGAAATCCCTAGAACATGATATCTTAGGTGAGCAGAGATTATACAACACTAAATTCAGGCCAGAATGTCAAAGAACTGAATCCTACTGATTTTAGACCTATTAAAAGTGAGCAGTCTCAAGGCGCAGTTTTATAGTGTAGGATTTTAATCGCCCTATAGGCTTGCCTAAGCGCATAATAGTGATGTCCTAAGAGCATGATATCTATATGGATCAGTGAAACAGTAAAACGATTTTTAAACAACAACTTGAGATGTATAGGCATGCTTTCTAGCAGTATTAACTTAAGGCAGCGTTTGAAAAACTTATTAAAGAAGTGACATATGAATTAACTAATCCAATTCAAAACACCTGTGAATTAAACTATTTTCTAATTAAACTGGTTTTAAGTTCAATAGGCATGATTTCTATTAGAGCTCATTTTAACTCCTATAGGCATGGTATCTAATTATTAAAAGCTGATTTTAACCTATAGGCATGATATCTATTATTAAAAAGCCGATTTTAACACTATAGGCATGATCTCTATTATTAAAGCCATTTAGGTCCTATAGGCATGGTTTCTTATTGTGTGGAAGAAAAATAAACATGACAAACACATTTGAATGAACACAGACCCTATAGGCATGATATCTACCCAATCCTACCCACAATAGATATAACTACCCTCCCCTTTTTCACTAATCACCGCACTATTTGTTTACAATAGTTATTACAGACCAAGAACTGAATATAAATTACATAAAAAAAAGAAAAGAAATTAATCTATAGGGAGCCTGAAGCAGGCCCAAAACAGTCATGGTGTACCAAGCCTTTACTGATCTCAAACACCTAAAGCTCCATAGCCCAATTCAAGTCTAGGTGTGTCAGAGTTCCCTATGGATCTCAAGCATCCCGGGCAGTGCTCACACCCAGACTTTCACCAAATAGAGACTGATTATGTGTAGTGTGGAAGTGCCAGCCCTGATATGCCAGAGTTCAGAGAGATCTCAAGGGTCTCAAAGCAGTACGCATACCAGAGGGGCAGGACTTAGTTAATCTAAGAGTAATGTGAGAGTGCATAATGACTTAAAAGAGTTTGGTAGACAGTAGAAAGGAGGTCTTAGTAATGGCAAGAATTTTCTGGAAACCAGACCATAGTTAGGGTAGAAATAGTTTGAGAAACATGAAGAACATTTTTACAATCAGAGAGCAAGTCATAGAACACACAGTTTCAGAACAAACTTCACACAAAGGAAAGGGGTAGAGGGACACCTAGAATGCACCTTAGTGATGGAAAACAAATACACATATTGTAGTTGCAAAGTTAAGTTGAGAACACACAGATTTTAGACACAAATAGGATCTCATTAGTGAAATAGAACATGTTGGACTTAGATGATCAAACTAGACAAACACTTCATGAAGCATTCAAGGTTTTAGAAATACTAATCATACACAGAACAGGCAGAATTTGGTCATGCTGGGTGAAATCATAAACACACAATGCAGCTTGTGATATGCTAGTGAACCAATTATTTAAAGCACGATTGGCATGCTAAACAGTATAATGGCTATAGCCTTTAATATAATAAGCTTAGGCATGCTTTGTGATACAGTAATCTAGGCATGCTGATTGCATATTGAGTAGAATAGCACATAGAACTGGAATCACAAACGGACGAACTGCAGCAACAAAGAAACCACATAGTTTGGAATGTGAATTGAATCAGAACATACCAGTTAAGGAGAGAATATAGGGTATAGAGCAGAGATGGTGCAAGTAGCCAGCCTTGGCTTACAGCCGGCTGGACTAATAAGAATTGCAAGCAACATAAGAGAATATAGAGCTTTGAGAGTGTGAGAGTGTAGATGAACTAGTGTTCGTGTCCAGAAGTGAGGAGTAAAGGAGAGCATATATAGCAGTTAAGAATCAATGAAAATAAGATAAAGGGAATCAACCCTTCTGCAATTAAGGAAGCCACAGAATCAATTATACATTAGTTAGTATAATTTTTCCTTAATTAAGGGTAATCAACCAACGAGCAAGGCAGAAGACATTTATGGAATGAAAATCAAACGAGCAATTAAGGGAAAATAGACAGAATTTTAATTAAGGAACTGATTGGTAAAGAATCAGTAAATATCACGGTTAATCGAACAAGGTAAAACTACTCAATATTGTAAATAAGGAAATAGCCAGGAATAGGTCTTAACAAAACAAACTAATAAATCAAGAATCCAAATCAATCACTGATTTAAGGAGAAAAATATAGGTTTACCATGAATAGGTAAAAAATGAACATAGACATATAGAATTAGCAGAAGAGTTGAACCAAGAACATCAGTAGAGGCATATTAGGATCAAAAGTCATCGGATTAGGCTAAGAAGAATCACAGAAACAAAGCATAGGACAAAGTCAGTACCCAAATAACCTAGACGAACTCAGAATCCAAACAATAATGCCGAGAAATTAGGGCTTTTAGCATAAAAAAGTTAGGGTTTAAGCAATCTTCATGAAATCGGCCAAAACACACAAGAAATAGACGATTTAAACACTCAAAAAATCATTAAACATTTTTGAGAAAGAAAATTTCAGGAAACCGTAGCCATAGAAGTCAAAAAATTGAAGTATTATAGTGCTTGAAATCGGTCAGTAGTAGAGGAATAAGAGGAACTTAAAGAAAAAATCACAGGAACTCGAAAATTTTTTTAGGTGTGCAGAAATTCAAACAGTAGATAGCAAAGAGACCAAGATATAGTGCTAAAATCGGTTGACAGTAAGGAAACAAGATATCTTGAAAGGAAAGTCATGGACAAACTCAGAACCCCTTCCAAATCTACAAAGATCGGACGGATTCATGTCCGAAGATTAGGGTTTAGAGGAGAAAAGAGGGGTAAAGAAAACCTGGTTTTGAACCAGAGATTTGAACCATGAAATTTCAGTAGGAATCACTTGCAAACCATGGACGAACCCTTGAAGAGCTTTGAACGAGATCTAGACCAGATCTCTTCTAGTTCTTTCCACAAAAACCACATAATCGAACAACTAAGGGGATAGGAGACAAGTAGAGGCTTCGTACAGTCATAGGATGCCATAGATCAGATAGGGATTCAAAGGATTAGGGCTGATTTTAGGTGACGGCGATTAGGGTTAGGGGTTGGGCTTCAGAGAGAACCAGAGAGAAGGGGGATTCGGCGATGTGTGAGAAATGGTTAGGGCTTAGGGGTCGTTTGAACTAAAAAAGAAAAGGGTGGATTGTGGCCGTTGATCTCTGTGATCAACGGCCGAGATTGAAAGAGTTTTGGGGCGGATCGGGTCAGGCGGATGGGTATTGGGCCTGGGTAGGTTTAGGTTTAAAAGTTGGGCTGGGTATTGGGTTAATGGGGGCTGAAATTGAAAATAAAAATAGGCCAGATTTTAAATAGCCATTTTTAGTACTATGTAGTTTATAAAAATAATAAATGAATTCCAAAAAATATCTTTGTGTGCTAAAATGATTTAAATATTTATTTGACATTTTAAAAAATATAAAGACAAATTTATGCATCAATAATGTAATTATATATTAATATGGGCTATTATTGCAAAGATGTGCAATTTGCCCTAAAAATGCAAATATAACTATAAAAATGCACTAATAATATTTATACACTATATTGGCATAAATAAAGAATTTAGGTGACTAAATCATCACACAAGTAATTTGAAGAATAATTATTGGATATTCTATAAATAAAGAGAGGAAATAAATTGATTTAGGGCTTTTAAAAATTATAGAAAAAATAATAAAAATATTTATGCATGCTTATACTATTTTGAAAGCATATATATGTGTTAAAAATATATTAGGAGAAATTGGGTATGAACAGTTGTCCCTCTTTACCCGGGAAGGATGAAAGAGTTTTCGGGTAAAGAAATGATGGCCAATTTTGACCGAATGGGATGTTTTGAAAGATAGAGGCCGGACTCCAGTCTTGAGTAGCCTACATATCCCTGGTTTTACAGAAATCAGGCCATGTGTAGTTCTGGATTCATTGGCGGAATATACCGATGAAATCATTGCGAGAATGGACACGAGGTGCAAGAGCGGTTATGGGGAACGGTTAAGTTGAGATAGTTCGAAGGAACTGGAGCGAGGTCGCTCCTGCTAGGATAGCGGTTGCTTGCTGGTCACCTGCAGATAAAGAGATTGCTACAAACATGTATTTGTGCGAAAAATTAAAACATGATGCAGATTCCGTTTTGGACCATGAAAGTTGTCTTTGGACGGTTAAGGATGACGTCCTCAGACCATGATGTCCTGGGCCATGAATTGTTTAGTGAGGGATTCGTAGGCCATGAGATGGTGTTCTCGGGCCATGAAGATGGTGCCTTTGAACCATGACGCCTTTGAATAATGATATGCAAATTTGAGGGATCCTCAGGCCATGGCATGGTGTCTTCCGGCTATGAGGATGCTGCCTTTAGACTATGACGCCTTTGGATAGATTGACGATATTTCAGCCCATGAGATGCGATAATATGATGTTAACAAGACAAGGCTTAGTCTTGTGAAGGGCAGAGCTTAGCCCCATTAAAAAGCAAATAGATAGTACTAGAAATAGAGCAATAACAAAGAGGGACAGTGCTTAGTCCCATGCAGATGGGGAGGCAAGGATTAGCCTCATGCAGCTATGGGAGGCAAGGATTAGCCTCATGCAAATGTGGAGGCAAGGATTAGCCTCATGCGAATGTGAAAGCAAGGATTAGCCTCATGCGAATGTGGAGGCAAGGATTAGCCTCATGCAAATGTGGAGGCAAGGATTAGCCTCAACCAAATATGGAGGCAAGGATTAGCCTCATGCAAATGGGAAGGCAAGGATTAGCCTCATGCAGGTGGAGACAAGGATCAGCCTCATGCAGATAGGGGAGGCAGGGAAGCCTCATGCAAATGGGGAGGCAAGGATTAGCTTCATGCAAGTAGGGGAGGCAGGGATTAGCCTCATGCAAATGGGGAGGCAAGGATTAGCCTCATGCAGGTAGGGAATGCAGGGATTAGCCTCATGCAAATTTGGAGGTAGGGATTAGCCTCATGCAAACATGGAGGCAAGGATTAGCCTCATGCAAATGGGGAGGCAAGGATTAGCCTCATCTCAATAGGGAGGCAAGGATTAGCCTCATGCAGATAAGGGAGGCAGGGATTAGCCTTATGTGAATGGGGAGGCAAGGATTAGCCTCATGCAAACATGGAGGCAAGGATTATCCTCATGCAAATAGGGAGGCAAGGATTAGCCTCATGCAAATAGGGAGGCAGGGATTAGCCTCATGCAAACATGGAGGCAAGGATTAGCCTCATGTAAATTATGGAGGCAAGGATTAGCCTCATGCAGATAGGGAGGCAGGGATTAGCCTCATGCAAACATGGAGGCAAGTATTAGCCTCATGCAAATGGGGAGGCAAGGATTAGCCTCATGTAGGATGCGGGACAGAGCTTAGTCCTATGCAAAGAGCAAGAAGCGAATAAGAGTGGCATATGTCTTAGCTGGAGATATATTCGGTGTCTGATGGCCTGATTGATAGTAATATTGTTACGTGCATATATTTGCGGATGTTATCGTTACGTCAGATGTGCCTGCGTTCAACGAAAAATTGTAAGTTTTGTGAGGGGAGATTGGTTCGTGCCTTCATCCGCTGGCCTTGCTTTGCTCCGTTCTGGAGGCCTTTTCGAGTTCCCCTGGGTAACACCTGACTATCACGGAAATAAAGTTTTCGAAAAATATGAAATCGTTGATAAAAATAGAGTCATTTTAGAAACATATCGATATATTAAGTAATTTTAGATGAACTAGTGACTGTAACACATTTCAGAGACACTGCAGTTTCTTTATGTAAGAATTTTTAGGGTCCTCCTCAAAATTCTTCCCCAGTTTGGTAGATGATCTTTTGACCATTTGTGGATAATAGACCTTGCTGAACGTTCTTCGGAATTTTGAGAATCCATCTCAAAATTCTGCCCCAGTTTCTTAACCAATTTCCGACTTTCTGGCATGCGATGGCGTCGGCTGGACTTGCTCCGGAATTTTGAGGGTCCCCCTAAAAATTCTGCCCCAGTTTCTGATCTTGGGGGAAAATGGAAATTTTATTGTGATATGACGAACCCATAAGGCTGCCTACGTGTCCCCTCTTAAACGGGAATCAGGTCAAGCATAGTTCAATTACAACAGATGAGGAAATAATCTAAGCGTAATATCTTTTGACTGCGTCTGAATTGATTGGTTTTGGCCAAATTTCTCCGTCCATTTATGCAAGTATGAGTGTTCCTCCTGTCAGCACCTTGTGAACCATGTAAGGACCTTGCCAGTTGGGAGAGAATTTCCCTTTGGCTTCATCTTGATGTGGGAAGATCTTCTTTAGCACTAGCTATCTTGGTGCAAATTGTCTTGGTTTGACCCTTTTGTTGAAAGCTCTGGACATTCTGTTCTGGTAAAGCTGACCGTGACACACTGCGTTCATCCTCTTTCCATCGATAAGGGCCAATTGTTCATAGCGGCTTCTTATCCATTCTGCATCGCTGAGTTCGGCTTCCTGTATAATCCTTAAAGAAGGTTTTTCTACCTCGGCTGGGATGACAACTTCGGTGCCATAAACCAACATGTAGGGAGTGGCTCCGGTTGACGTGCGAACTGTAGTGCAGTATCCCAATAGAGCAAAAGGTAGCTTCTCGTGCCATTGTTTGTGGTTTTCTACCATCTTCCTTAGTATCTTCTTGATGTTTTTGTTGGTGGCTTCTACGGCTCCATTCATTTGAGGTTTATAGGCTGTGGAATTCTTGTGCTTGATTTTGAAAGTTTCACACATGGCTTTCATCAGATCACTGTTGATTTTGGCGGCATTATCAGTAACAATAGACTCGGGAACTCCGAATCGGCAAACAATACGGTCTTTGACAAAATCTGCGACGACTTTCTTGGTTACAGCTTTATAAGATGCAACTTCTACCCATTTTGTGAAGTAATCGATGGCTACCAGAATAAACCTGTGTCCGTTTGAAGCATTGGGCTCAATCGGACCAATGACATCCATTCCCCAGGCGGCGAATGGCCAAGGCGAGCTTGTTGCGTTGAGTTCATTTGGTGGCACTTTTATCATGTCAGCATGTACTTGACATTGGTAGCATTTGCGGACATACTGGACGCAGTCGGTCTCCATGGTCATCCAAAAGTAACCGGCCCTGAGTATCTTCTTGGCTAAGACAAAACCATTCATGTGCGGACCGCAAGTCCCAGCATGTATCTCCTCAAGTAGCTTAGAAGCTTCCTTCGCGTCGACACATCTTAGCAATCCCAAATCAGGAGTTCTTCTATACGGATTTCCTTCGCTGTGGAAGAAGTGATTGGACAGTCTCCTGAGTGTGCGTTTCTGAGTGGGGTTTGCATGCTCCGGATATTCTCCTTTCGCCAAATACTCCTTGATGTCATGGAACCAAGGATTTCCATCTGTCTCTTCCTCGACGCGGGCACAATATGCCGGCTGATTATGGATCCTCACTGAAATGGGATCAATATAATTCTTATCTGGATGCTGTATCATAGATGCCAAAGTGGCCAATGCATCGGCAAACTCATTCTGAATTCTGGGTACGTGCCGAAACTCTATCTTGGTGAACCTGTTTCTCAATTCCTGCACATGGTGCAGATATGGCAATATCTTGGAATTCTTGGTGGCCCACTCTCCTTGTACCTGGTGCACAAGCAAATCTGAATCCCCAATTACTAGCATCTCCTGAATGTTCATGTCGACTGCCATGTTGAGTCCTAGTATGCAAGCTTCATACTCCGCCATGTTGTTAGTGCAGGGAAATCTGAGTTTAGCAGATACCGGTTAATGTTGACTTGTTTCTGATACCAAAACTTCTCCAATGCCCACTCCTTTGAAATTTGCAGCTCCGTCCAAGAACATCCTCCAACTGTCATATGCTTCAGTAATGTCTTCTCCTACGAATGACACCTCTTCATCAGGAAAATATGTTTTCAAGGGTTCATATTCTCCTCCCACCGGATTCTCAGCAAGATGATCTGCCAATGCTTGTCCTTTGACCGCCTTTTGAGTTACGTAGACGATATCGAACTCACTCAACAGTATCTGCCATTTGGCCAATTTCCCGGTTGGCATAGGTTTCTGAAATATATACTTCAAAGGATCCATCCTGGATATGAGGCGTGTGGTATAGGCATGGAAGTAATGCCTCAACTTCTAGGCCGTCCAGGTCAAAGCACAGCAGGTGCATTCCAGCAAAGAGTACCGTGCTTCATAAGGTGTGAACTTCTTACTCAAGTAGTATATGGCTTGCTCCTTTTCCCCTGTCTCGTCATGTTGTCCCAGAACACATCCGAAGGCTCCATCCAATACAGATAGATAGAGTAGCAAAGACCGTCCCGGCCTTGGCAGGACCAAGACCGGTGGTGTGGATAGGTATTCCTTGATTTTGTCAAAAGCTTTCTGACAATCTTCGGTCCAGCTTGTCTCGGCATCTTTCCTCAGCATCTTGATGATGGGTTCACATATGACTGTGGACTGTGCTATGAAACGACTGATATAATTGAGACGCCTTAGGAAGCTCATCACGTGCTTTTTGCTCCTAGGCGGCGGTAACTCTAGAATAGCCTTGACTTTAGACGGATCTAGATCGATCCCTCGACGGCTGACAATGAATCCCAATAACTTTCCCGCGGGAACCCCGAATGCACACTTGGCGGGGTTTAGTTTCAAGTTGTACCTCCTTATTCTGTCGAAGAATTTTCTCAAGTCTGCTATGTGGTCTGCGGCCCTCTTGGATTTGATAATAACGTCGTCCACATACACCTCTATCTCCTTGTGTATCATATCATGTAAGATGGTTGTCATGGCTCTCATGTAGGTAGCCCCAGCATTCTTTAGACCAAATGGCATCATCTTGTAGTAGTATACCCCCCAGGGCGTAATAAAAGCTGTTTTCTCCGCGTCTTCTTCGTCCATCCAGATCTAGTGATAACCCGCGAAGCAATCTACAAAAGATTGGAGCTCATGCCTGGCGCAATTTCGATCAAGATGTGTATGTTTGGCAGTGGAAAGTCGTCCATGGGACTTGCTTTGTTAAAATCCCGATAGTCAACACACACTCTGACTTTTCCATCTTTCTTCGGAACTGGCACAACGTTGGCTAACTAGGTTGGGTACTCAACAACCCCGAGAACTTTGGCTTTGATCTGCTTGGTAACCTCCTCCTTGATTTTCAGGATCATGTCTGGTTTGAACTTTCTGAGTTTCTGCTTTACCGGCGGGCACATTGGATTGGTACGTAACTTTTGAGCCACTATGGACGTGCTCAAACCTGTCATGTCATCATATGACCATGCGTAAATGTCCTCATATTCTTTTAGGAAACGGATGTACTCTTCCTTCTCTGTTAGTGATAAATGAATGCTGATGCGAGTCTCCTTGATGGTCTCGGCGTCCCCCAAGTTTACTGCTTCGGTTTCGTCTAGATTAGACTTAGGCTTATTCTCAAAGTTTTCAAGTTCCCTGATGACTTCCTCGGGTATTTCATCTTCTTCATCTGAATCACTGACCTCATATTGCGTTGCCTCATTACATGTCACAGTCACCGGTTCATCAGGAAAGGTATAATGACGCTGTAGAAAGAAAATATGTAGAAAATAATAATGAATAATAAAGAGAAAATGCATTTGATTAAAATTAAACAACATCCAGACGAATACGACTCGATGAATCGAGCATTTATTTTTAAACAAGCAAGTCTTTAAAACAAAGTTACTGAAAATTTTAAATGCCTAGAGTGGCTGCAAAAATAAAAATCTACCAAGCTACCCAAGGACTCGGCGGGCCCGGGATGGTGTGGCTGTCCAGTTCTTGAGAACAGCTCCCCTCTCCACAATCTGAATAGTGAGGCCTTCTTCCTCCTCCTCCTCAATTATTGCACTGCAGTCCATGTCTTCATCTTCCAAGAACAGATTCTTCAACCCAGCTAATGCTTTCTCTTCTACAGTTCCCCATATTGTATCAGACTGGTGAAAGGCTTGATCCAGTCGTGGCACTGGTTGCTCAAGAGGGTAGTACGGTCCACGCCATGGAGGCGACCAATCATTATACTCTTGCCATGTGTATTGATATCCGAGCCCAAAGGTAGTACCATGACCCTTCAGCCGTATCGGTTTAGTGATACCTTGGAGATTCTTCCCAAGCCCTTTGCCGGGTTCATACACAGACCATGCTAGTATGCTCTCTATTTTACTGCTCTACCATTTATCTTTCTCGAAGGCATTGACACGTTCAATATGATGATAGGTTTCCCCTCGTAGCCTTCTTCTATTTCCAATAACTGGGATGGTTTGACTGGTGTAAATGGGGTTACTCCCATCTCTGTGAATGATCACCTCCTGACGATTCCATTCGAACTTTACGGCTTGATGTAGTGTGGATGCCACAGCCCCAGCGGCATGGATCCATGGTTGGCCTAGCAGAAGATTGTATGAGGCCGGTATGTCGAGCACATGAAACTCGACGTCGAACCAAGTTGGCCCCATCTGCAAACACAGGTTGATCTCCCCGATCGTGGCCCCTTGAGACCCATCGAAAGCTTTCATATTCATGCTTTCTGTCCGTATTTCGTGGAAACCTTTGTCCAATCTTTTCAGAGTGCAGTAGACAAATATTGAGTCTTGAACCTCCGTCAACCAAGACCCTGGCAATGAAGTAGTCTTCGTATCGCACTGTAATATGCCGTGCCCTGTTGTGGTTCAGACCCTCGGGTGGCAACTCATCCTTGAGGAAAGTGATTCTGTGACTTTCTTACACCTGTCCTACCATATTAGACATCTTTCTGCTGGTGATATTATTGGGCACATAGGTTTCGCTCAACACTTTCACCAAAGCATTTTTGTGTGATTCTGAATTTTGTAACAGTGACAAGATGGATATCTGAGCTGGGGTTTTGTTTAAATGATCGATGACAGAATACTCCTTCGCTTGCATTTTCCTCCACAAGTCATCTGGTCCTGTTTCAATGACAAGCTGCTTGGTAGTGGCATCCTTTCTTGGTCCTCCCAGGTGCTCAGGTGTATAGATTCTCCCGGTCCTGGTCATTCCTTGTGCGGCATCGGATTCCTCCATCTTTGCCTTTCCTTTGCGTCTAGCTTCGGCAACATAATCCCAAGGTATCGCTTTTGAGTGGAAAGGAGGTGTGGTTGATACTGTCACTATGAACGGTGTGACCACTTCTACTTCAAACGGAACAGGGGTGGCCTCGAGTGGAGCCACCTCTACCTCAAATGGAACTGGTGTGGCTACCTCAACCTCGATTGATGACTAAGTTTGTACCACAATAGGGGTAAGTGTGACTGAGGGTTTGAAGTCATCACCTTCCCGAATAAGCCTAATCGACCCCTCAGGGTCCCATTCTTCGTTCGTCTCTATCATATGTATTCCACCACCTGTATGATCAGGGAGAGGGTTGTTGCGAACATTGGGCGTGGCCTCCTTTGCCTATACAACCTTGTTGTCAATTAGCGTCTAGATTTTGTCTTTCAATGCTTGGCATTCGTCAGTGGTGTGCCCCTTCATACCGAAATGGTATGCACAAGTTTTGTTAGGATTGACCCATTGGGATGGATTCTCTAGTGCCATAGCGGGAATAGGAGTGACGTAACCCACGACTTTCAACCTCTCATACTGCTGGTCGATGGGCTCAGCGATGGCGGTGTATTGTCTGAGTGGCTTGCGGTCGAAATTGGGTCTTGGTCTTGGATAATTTTGGTGAGTTGGAGGTGACTGGAAATGAGATGGTTGGGAGTTATAGGTATGATAGATAGTGGCTGGTTGGGAGTATCTGGGAGATGATGGTTGATATGTAGGTGGTGGTGCTTGGTATGTGGATGGAGGTGTTTGATATGTGGGTGGAGGTGTTCGATAGGTAAGTGGAGATTTCGGGCCTTGAGCCACCATTACTGCCCCAACGTCTTTCTTCTTTGATATGCCGCCTGATTGCAATGCTTTATTTGTGGCCTGTAGTGCCTCAAAATTCGTTACTATCCCGCTCTTGATGCCTTCCTCAACCCTTTCCCCAAGCTTGATGATATCAGAGAATTTATGGTTTTCAATAACCATCAACCTTTCATAATACTGCGGGTCTTGTGCTCTGACGAAGAACTTGTTCATCTGTTCTTCGTCCAAAGATGGCCTGACCTTGGCCGCTTCCGACCTCCAGTGGGTAGCATACTCGCGGAAAGTCTCAGTGAGTTTCTTCTTAAGATTCTGGATGTAGAAAACATCGGGTGCATTTTCTGTGTTGAACCTGAATCGGTCCGTGAAATATGGCGCCATACCTACCCAGTTGGACCATTTCTTGGGATCCTGGCTAATGTACCACGACAAAGCATCACCAATAAGACTCCTCATGAAGAGTTTCATCCGGATCTTCTCATCCTTTCCGACCCTGACAAGCTTGTCACAATATGTCCTTAGATGAACCTTAGGATCACCTGTGCCGTCGAACATCTCAAACTTATGAGGTTTGTACCCCTTCGGCAGTTCCACATCCGGCTGTATTCATAGGTCTTCATAGTTCAACCCTTCTATTCCCTTTCCGCCTTCGACATCCTGAACCCGACTTGTCAATTTCTTGAGTTCTTCAGCCATGTTTTTAATTCGCTGGTCCTTATCTGAGGATTCTAGTGCATAGGAAGTTGGCTGAGTAGAGTAAGGTATGGTCTCCACATATATGGAGTTATTTTGATGAGTGTCGGGAATTTGGGTGTAGTGAGGGTCATTGGTTGAGTTTTGAGAGTCAGGAATGGGTTGTGGTGTGTTTTGGGGAGTGTGGTAAGTGGCGGTTGGTGGGTACTGGATTGATTGGTGGTGGTGTTGTGGTGGAGTTGGTATGGGTAAGGGATTGAGATTTTGTGGTGGGGCTGTGTATTGATGTGGTGCAGGAGGGTTTTGTCGATGTTGGTTTGGTGTGTTTTGGGGAGGTGCTGGGTTCTTTGTGTCCTGTTGATTGATGTCGGGGACATTCAGGGTGAGTGATAAATTTTCCAAGTTGCGAACCTGCTCTAGCTCTCCTTGTAGCTCCAGTATCTTTTGTTCCAATCTCAAGACTAGATCATTTGGTACCGGAGTACTCCAACCGTCTAAACTTTCTGCGTTCTCAACATTCTCTTTTCGAATACCACTTAAGTCGTCCATTTTTGTTTTTCCTTTGCCTTTTGTATTTCTTGGAGGAGGAGGTGGTGGAGGGCCTCTAGATCTGGTATGATACGCTGATGATGCCAGTATGAGTGAACCAACCTAAGGGGATGGGAATAATCAAAAATAAAGAAAAACGAAAAGGTAACAAGTTAGTGGGGATTTTGAAATGTTGCAGTATTTGAACACATATTGCGGGAATGTAAATGCGCGTCCTAATTTGGGAGCCTCATTTTGCCCGAGGTAGGCCTAGCGACAAATAGATCTGGAGAACTTAGATGCCAACGAATGCCTCATTTCATAATATAAAAATAGACGAATCCCAAAACGACACTAAGATGATAGGAAAAAGATAAGTCACTACTGGCACTTGGCCTTATTACATTTTAGGAAAGCAAGTAAATCTAGCCTATTTCGTCCCACAAGGACCTTCCCTAGATTCGATCTTCCTGACTCCATCGTACAGGTCTCCCAACTCGCGCAGACACAACAGCAAGTATGCTCTGTCCAGATGTCCTCCTTCAGCTCCTTCGGCATTCTGGTAATCCTCAACCCTCTTTATGACTTTACCCTCCAGTTCCACTATTCCTCACTCCAGATATTCCAGCTTCCTGTTGGAGGTGACTGCCATTTTTTTCCACTCTTAGATCAACCTCACATTCCTTTCATGTATTTCCCGGTGCTCATTCTCAGAGTCGTGGACCCTCTTGCATAGCCTGTTGTACTTGACTTGAGCTTCAGCTTCTTCGTCTATGATTCTGTTCCCTCGAACGGCTCCTGGCATCACCATTCCTTTTAGATTATCTTCTAACCACGCCGAGTAGAGAGGTTCGCACCTTGGATGATAACTGTCGGGCTCAAGGTGTTCTTTTCCACAATGATTTTGTAGTGCCACATATGCCGGGCTTGGCACTTGTAAGGGACGTCGTCGTCTTGAAATTCTGCTCTGAAATGACTCATCTTAGCAACCCTTGGTACAACCTGTTTCCTGCCTGCTTGCCTCATAACTCGGATAGAGACGTAAGGGTATATCCCTCTCAACCCAATTAGCACCAAGTGTGGAGCGTCCCTGGATCTGATGATAAATTCGTCTGTTGGGAAACATTCAAACATCCATTGCACTTGCTCCTTGGTCAGATTGTCGAAAAATTCCACCCACTCTTTGGCACTCTCTGGCTGAGCAAACCTGTCGGGAATGTAGGTCATCCGCTTAGGGTGATGGAAGGCAATATGGTCATTCCAAGCCCTTCGCGGAAATTCTTGGCGATACTGGCCCTTTTGAAGATGTTCTAGTAACCACAACTGCAGCAACAAGTTACAACCCTCGAAATGCTGGACCCCTCTTTGACAGCGCTCCAGAGCCCTGTAGATGTCGGCTATGATCATGGGGACTATGGTGTATGTCTGTCCATTGATCCCTTCTATCAAAGTCTTGGCGACCATGGCCAACCTAGTGTGGATTCTTTCCCTTTTCATAACACTATCAGGCCCAGGAAGCATACAATGAACACGAACACTCTGCGGTGGATGTGGCCTAGAGAAGTGAGACAGATCTCGTCATGGTAGGTACGGAAGGACTTGCTATGGCCGTACCTCTCATACAGATACTCGAAAGGTATGTAAGATTCCTTCAGGCATCTTAAGTAAGCATTTTTCTTCAACCCCATCATCTTTAAGAACCCTTTACCAGTACGGTTCTCTGACACCAATAACCCGGGGCTATCCCAAGTCAATCCCGCAAGCCCTCCAATTTCCTCTAGAAGTGGTGTCATTTCTATGTCGCCAAAACAAAACATAGACCTTTCGCTATCCCAGAATAAAGTGGCAGCCTCGATCAAGCTCTTGTTTGGTTCAATGTCTAGCAGAGAAGGTAGATTGCCCAAGTACTTTCTCACGTGTTTCTTGTCACTTGAGGAAAGGTCCTCCCACCAATCTAGTAGCAATGGTGGGATGTTGCTAACCATACCGAATCTGGGGACCTCGTGCCTCATTTTCTGCTAAACAAAAGGGTTAGTCCCTTATCCCCCACCAGACTCGACTATTTATACATTTATGATTAGCATATTGGCATTTAGTTCCCCAAATTAATGCACAGAACGTGGTTGTGTCCCTTGGGATAATGGAAATCCCGATGGACTTTTGGATAAGGCTTGTCTTAATGGATTATTATGTTGACAACATATTAATCTAGCTAGGTTTGACCATGATGCATGCACAATTACGATCAGAGTAAGGTTACTATGGGGGTCTAGACTGGTACCCTCAAGTGGATAACTTGAGGGGGAAAGGCACGGAACCGTCGACTGCACCGCTGATCGATTAGTTTTACCGCAAATAAGCTTTTCGAATTTAAGGGTAATAAATTGGAAGAGCGCAACTACTCATCAAACGTTGCTATAAGATTTTGATATGTACGAGTGGAATATGATGTGGAGTATATGCAACAATAATAGCATGTTGTCAAGTATTTGCACGTAAGAGAATATAAAATGCAGTATTTAAATAAATTGAAGGATGGTTACAAAAGTAAAAACAAAGAAGACA
>NW_017672603.1:0-56011 GCF_001879085.1 Nicotiana attenuata
CCCAACATGGAGAATTCAGCCTCGAAGAACATCATTATAATACTTCAGAAATATTCAAATACGAGTTGCGATAGTTAAAGGTACCGTATGAGTATTACGGAAATAAAAGATAGTTCCACTGGGAAGACAGTCGAAACTTCAGTTCAGAAACAGTCGTACGAGCAGATAAGTATGGAGGTAAGTAACTAAGGACAGTTACAAGTGAGCACGAACATCAAAATTCTATCGGCAATATGGTATAATAAGCTGGCATCTTTACAAGAGTTAGAGGGTCTTCCCTAAGTACTACGACGAAAGACTAGCTGAGAAAATAAGGAAGAAGACTTCAACCTCAGTACAACGACCTAAAGAGGAAATGGTCGTGTGACAACAGTCTCAAAACAACATTGTATGCACTCCCTAAGAAAGTGGCACCTACAATGGCTAATGAACAGGGAGTAAAATCAGAAGTGATATTCAGAATCATATGAGTTGTATGAAATTTCAATATATATGGGCATTAAGATAAGCTAAGTATGGACGCAACAAGGGGGCAGAAAGATCCGGAAAAGTATAGCTTATGTTGAAAGAAAACTAAGATGGTACGGAAGAATTATTCGATCAATGATCCAGAGTTAGTACGTTATGGATACACTCAAGATTTTGGAGCATTATATTTATTGACAACCATACAGCCATAGAAGACTCCGGTATAAGTTAAAAAGAAAGAATGGAGCCCAGGTCATAGACAAATGATTGAATTGTTAGAAGATTATATCATGGATATTCCATAACGCCCATGAAAGGCTAAGGTAATAACTGATACCATGAGCCACAGATCGGAAGATAGCTTAAGCCTACATAAAGGCTGATCGGAAGGAAGAGGAAACTAAAGAATTACATCACCCAAGTAAATCAAAAGTCTGATTATTAGACCTAGAAAAATTATAGAAGTTGTGGTTGAGAACATGACAAAATCACTCTTAATATCAGATGTTCAAGAGAAATAACACAACAACCATAATCTGTAATGGCTCTAAAAGGAATCCAGTTAGAAGAAGTACCAGCCTCATAAGAAGTCAGTACGAAGCTCCCACCAAATTGTGTATCTACCAGAGATACGATTATTATAATAAAGATTCAAGTTATGGACGTGAATTACACCTAGGTGGAAGGGAGGTTACAAAAGAGATAGAAGATACGATGCGAGATTTTAAGGTAAGAAGGTAAAGGTGAACAGCGTACGAGATACTCAAAGGCAGAATATGTGAATAGTCCATACTCCGGATAGAAGGCTAGAAGTGCTGGGATTCAATATCCAGGAATGATAGCGGCATAGTCAGTGGCATATCTTATAGCCTATGGTTTCTAGGTATCGAGGAGGCTAGTTAAGACAGTAAGAACAGTTAGAGAAGATGTGATGTCTCATTTGATGTCCCAGAATGACATAAGGAAATCTATGATGCAAGCAAGTTGAAAGGTTGTAAGTAATATAAATAGAGTTGTGTAGGTCCCAAGGCATTGTATAGTGAAGCGACAAGGTTCTGGAAGGCAAGAGTAAGGATAAGAAAGGGCGAGTAAAAAGGTAACGCTAATGGATAAGTCCTCAGGATTAAGCCCATGAAAACAAGAAGAGCATATGGTTTCTCTAAATTATACGAAGCTCACTATAGCCTGAATAAACTCAAAGGAGTCTAAGACTAATAGTATTTAGAATGCCACCCTGGTAATAGAATGAGGGTGTAATTGCGATAGATAAAAGATGACGTTTGGGCCTTTGATTGAGTAATGATTCAACGAAGAAAAGAAACGGATCTTATGAATTGGACAAGATTAAAAATACCCACGCAAGGTGAATCACATTAGGATGTTGTGAGGTATGGTTATGGAAGCAGGGTATCGCCCCAGGTGAATCAATCTAATCATTTCAGACGTTCCCCGATAAAACGTGAATCCTAGCAGCAATATTACATAAAAGGTTAAGTTATCAGTGGTATATTGTAGATCAATACTGAGGTGAATCAACAATGGATGGACAAAAGCTACAAAGTATGAGATAAGATTAGGCCGTCATTCTAACGATGAACAATAATAAGGAAGCATTAAAGGACTTAAATTTATACATATGGAATGAGCAACGAGAGTAAGCTGGGACTTGGTAGCAGACCTTAGCAATGATAAATAAAAGTAAGAGCTATGGCAGTAAATTCATACGGATGGTTAAACGGACCTATGCAATGAGATTTAGCAATATTCGTAAATCCAACAAAGTATCGAGCAAAAGACTTCAATATACCTATAGAGGCCTACAGAGGCATCCTATTAAGCCTTGTATATACAAAGTAAGGCCTACAGATTGACTAAAAGGTATGAGGAAAAAGGAAAGATGAATCGCATAAGTGCACCTACAAAGCCAGGGTCATACAGTCCGCATGACAAGAGGTAACAAAAGTTGCAAGATTAGGAAGAGTTCGACCACAGGTCATGATATGAGCAAAAAGACTAAAAGGGGGAATACCCTAGACTTTGGATTTATTCACAGAGCAACTACTTGAATGGCAAGAAGAGTATTAATGTATTCACAAGAGCTATAAGTTACTAAAATGATAAGAGCATCAGTCAACATTCGAGGACGAATGTTCCAAAGGGGGGAATGATGTTACACCCTGCAATATTTTACGTTGAATTTGTCTTCGTAAGGTAATTGACATCAGTCCAAGGAAAAGATTATTTGGGGATTATAAGTGATGAGTAAATTCGTGAAGGTAAGAGGGTAAGTAATATCGAAGAAAATGAATTTTTTTGAAGTTTGGCATGTTGGGGTAAAATACGGCCCGAGCTAAAATATCCGGCATTTATGGACTAGTGCCATACAAGGTACTATATGGCCATGGTAGTAAGGTGTATAAGGTATATGGAAAGTGAGTAATATTTTAAGTAAGTGAGAATAATTCTCAATTTTTTTGGGTAATTGGTTAATTATCGGGTAACGGGACATTACCCGATTAACTAATAAGTGGATAAGATTAAATTCCTCCCCCAACAAAACGTGGCAGAAGGCCACTATTTGAGAAAGTGACTCATATTGATTTATGATAGGTGGTTGCCAAGGATTTAATTGAATTATTAAAACAAGCAAGACTTAGATAATGTCTTGTTTTCCATGTTCATTTGGACAAGAGCAGAATGTCCTTTAAGTCAAAATAGAAATCATATCTCCATTTCCATTTTGAAAAAGAGAACGAGCCATTCCTAAAAAAAACCAAGAAAATTGTCTTTCTTGGATCAAATACTGTAACGTCAAGAACAAGCTCAATCGTTCATAGTGCTTCAAAGAGCAGAAGATAGTTCGTTCAAATGGCTTCAAGAACAAAAGCTAATCCAGTTCTTGCGATTCTTAACTCAATCCAACGTGCAACGACACAATTGCAACGAGAATTTATTTGAATCGTAGCAACGTAAAATTTTGCGGTTCTAAAGGTGTACGTGCAATCTTCTCCAGGTATGTTAAGGCACTTCCTTCTTTCTTTTGGCATGATCTAAAGTGAAATGAATGCGCTACTTCATAACGGATCTACTCCTAGCAATTAAGGTTGTCCATGTTGTTCTTTCCTTATAAAATTATTCTAAGCAAGTGTGTATGATCCTTGAATCCTACTAAGGTTCATATTGAGGGTATGGATGTCCATAATGTTCTTAAGTCACTCCAAAAGGTTTAGAAGGTGATTCCATGAGTCTAGCATGCACTATATATAGTATCTATTTTACTCTACCGAGCCGCGCTATAGTCGGCCGGGTATGGCACCTATTATGCAACCACTGATCAGTTGGGTTTACCGAGCTCCACGTGGCCGGGTATGATTCTACCGAGCCTTATGATGGCCGGGTACGTTTTTACCGAGTCCTCTTTGAGGCCGGGTATGATATGATGATGATGATGCCCATAGAGGCGTATGTTTTTAAAAGTTTATGTATATATATGTATTATGCATTTCATGTCAGTAGCCCCCAGAGGCACTCAGATGTTACAGGTTGTATCTCCTCTATCTCTCTTTGCATTACTGTTCTTGTTTATGCTTTCCTGCCGTACATACTCGGTACTTTATTTGTACTGACGTCCCTTTTGCCTGGGGATGCTGCGTTTCATGCCCGCAGGTCCCGATAGACAGGTCAAGAGCTCTCCAAGTAGGCTATCAGCTCAGCGAAAGATGTTGGTGCGCTCCATTTGCTTCGGAGTTGCCTGTTTGGTTAGTATGATTTAGACGTGTATTGTTTGGTATGGCGGGACTCTTTCCCGACCTTTATGACATATATGTACTCTTAGAGGCTTGTAGACATATGTCGTTTACGTGAAAGATTGTACGGCCTTGTCGGCCTATGTCTTGATTTATAAATAATTATGTTGGCCTTTTAGGCCCGTATGTCACGTGTATATGATAATGTAATAAGAAAGATACGTTACGTTGGTACTCGGTTGAGTAAGGTACCGGGTGCCCGTCGCGGCCCATCGATTTGGGTCGTGACACTGAAGACAGGTACGATGTGAGTCAGCAAATAGTCGATACCACTTGCAAGCATGTGACCGGTGCTGGATGAATTTCGAAGATAGGGTAACCAATAACAATGGTCTGAAGAATTTATATCGGATAGCATTCAATGAGCAGCTGTTACAGAGAATATCTGCATTTATAGCCAACCGTTACGCGGCCATCTATCACGATTTTATTCTCATTTAAGAGGAGACATAAATAGGAGGATTAGTATTCATTGTAGGGCACGAGAAACATTATGTACACAAAAGCTATATTCTGCTCTCAAATTATGAAATTATTTGCTTCTTTAGTTCTTAATATTGTTCATACTACTGCTTCCGGAGGAGCTCATCATACCAGCAGGCTTGTATTTTTTTAAGTTATTTTTACATTCTTGATTTCATTCTTGTTTATTTCATATTGTTGGATCAAGTTAATTCACGGGACTATAAACCACGTTATAAATTCAATTGTATCATTTTACGGGTAAATAATTTGACGTTCACCGTGGAGCATAGACAATTTTGTACTTGCTCTGATATTTTAATCTATTACTAATAAATATTGATTCCTTTCTTAGCAAAAGAGAAATCAGATGTGGAAGTTAATGATGTCAACAATTCCTATAATGTTGGAGCACATAATGAACATGATGATGTGTTCCAATGTGATGATTCAACCAGCGAAACCCGCAACGAAGGAGATAAAACAACTCCAGTTCACGAGGGTCAAAATCCTCGTCATGTGAGGAGTCCAACTCCTGATGATGTGGATGATGAACACATTGTTGAAACGGTCAAAATCTTGAGAGAGAATCAAAGGGAAATAATGGATCACCTCTCAAGACAAGATCAGGTAATGACAGAGTTGAAACAGCTTCTAATACTTCTAATGGAAGAGCTCAAGTTCCACCCAGTGTCCTTGTAAATCAAACAGTTCAAAGAACTGGTAACGATGCTCCAAGTGAGGAGTTTGGTTTTAACGAGGCAGGAGGTACCGGTAGTGGATCTGGGAACGAAATCAACGTTAACGACCATTCAAAGTCGAGCTCATGATATTCATGAGAGAAATGAATGAACGCATGGACCAAAAGGCAAAGTAATTTCATGCTCGAATGGATCAGATCGTGGGAGCGCCGCCGGTGTTAAAGGGACCTGATTCCAAAAAATATACACAGTTGTTGTTTTAACTAAGTGCGGCTCCAGAGTTGATCTCGAAGAGGTTTAAGATGCCAGATATTCCAAAATATGATGGGACTTTGGATTCACAAGAACATATCACGACATACACTATGGTTGTAAAGGGAAACGACCTGGCCCAGCACGAGATTGAATCTATTTTGCTAAAGAAATTTTGGGAAATCCTGATGAAGGTTGCCTTAACTTGGTATTCTCTTTTACCTGATCATTCCAATGATTCATTTGAAATTCTTGCAGAATTATTTATTAAAGCTTATGTTGGAGCAAGAAAGGTCCAAGCAAGGAAGGCGAATATATTCAGAATATCCCAAGGAGAATCCTAACTACTGCGAGAGTTTGTGATCCAGTTCCAGAAAGAAAGGATGTTATTGCCGGCAGTACCGGATGAGTGGGCTTCGGGGGCATTTACAAAGGGTCTCAACCCATTGAGTTCCGATGCCTTCCGAAAATTGAAGGAAAGCTTGCTAGAAATTCAGGCAACCACATGGGCAGATGTTCATAATCGCTACGAGTCAAAGATCAGAATAAAATATGATCAACTGGGTTCTTCGGCGTCTTCCAAAGGACGAAATCGTGATCGCAATCAAGATAAGTTCAAAAGTGATTTGATGCGTATCGGAGGTGCTCTAGGAGTCGATTTCAACTTATGAGAGGGCCGATGTGCATGTAAATAAAGGTTTTCAGTCATCGGATAGGTTCACTTTCGATAGAAGGGCAGATCGTGGTCTAAGTAGTAGATCATTGCAGGAAAAAGAGGTGTCGGGGCCCTAGGAGTCAACATATTCCAGGTTATCCGACTACAACTTCAACATCAGTTTAGTAGTACTGGTGCCGGTTATCAGGAATATTAAAGAAGCTAGGTTCCCGAAACCAATTCTGTCGGATCCAAGCCAGAAAGATCCTAATCTATGGTATGAGTTCCATGAAAATCACGGTCACAGGACTGGGGACTGCCGACACATTCGTGAAGAGGTAGCAACATTGTTGAAGAATGGTCACCTTAGAGAATTCCTAAGTGACCGGGCCAAGAACAACTGTGGAAAAAATCGGGATGTTGCAGAACCATCAAAACCAGCTGCAGGGTCACCTTGTATGACAATAAACATGATCTTCAGTGGAGAAGAAGCAAATGGAGTGATATTTTTGGCAACAAAGAAGACGAAGTTATCGGTGACTCATGGCAAGAGGATTCGAAAGGTCTTAGAAGATGACATCACCTTCACAGAAGAAGATGATAATGGATTTCTTCTACCGTACAATGATGCTTAGGTAATTTCTCTTAATATTTTAGATTTTATAATTAAACGTGTGTTGGTTGATCCACGAAGTTCAATCAACATAAAATAATTGAGAGTTTTGAAGCAAGCATAGCTAACCGGAAACATATTTCCGACAACAAAGATTTTGACCGGATTCAACTTAACAACTGTGACAACCTGAGGAGAAATTTTGCTGACCACGCATGCCGAAGGAGTAACGAAGACCACCCTGGTCGACGTGATAGATGGCAACATGGGCTATAATGTAATCATTGGAAGGCCATGGATACATGAAATGAAGGTTGTACCTTTAAAATACCATCAACTATAAAAAATTTCCCACACCGTAAGGGATCAAGCACATCAGATAAGATCAACCACAAGGGACATGAACGCAACAACAGTTTCTAGTAGCAAGGGTAAAGAAATGAGCAAATAACAATTACTGGAACTGGTGCCTTCTTCCACCTCGATTGAAGATGATAAAGATAAGGAGTCATCAGAATTATACCAGGTACCGAGGTCTTTTCAGGTCCGGAGGAAACGAATGCGACCAAATCAACCGCAAAAGAGCTCGAACAAGTGGCTTTATTCGAAGAGTTCTTAGAAAGAAAATTCCACTTGGGAACATGATTGAGTCCCGAACTCAGGCTAAAAATTATGGATTTTCAAAAATCTAACATTGATTGTTTTGCATGGTTGCATTCATATATGACAGGTATTCCATTGGAAGTGGCTGTCCACAAGCTGCGTTTGGATCCTAACTTCCCTCCTATAAGGCAGAAGAAATGACTGAAAGTAGAGATCAGAAACATGTTTGTCAAGGAAGAGTTAAGTCTCTTAATGCAGGAGATCATCTGAAACATCTCCAAGAGACGCTTGATATTGTGAGCTAATACAACGTGAAGCTCAACCCAGAGAAGTGCGCCTTCGGAGTTGGTCTGGGTAAGTTCTTTGGGTTTCTAGTCTTTCAAAGAGGAATCAGACTAAACCCCGATAAAATCAAAGCTATCGAGGATATACCAAACCAGTTAACAAAGTGTGAAGGAAGTACAGTGGTTGATCGATAGATTGGCGGCTCTCAGCAGGTTCATCTCGAGGTCTTCAGAGAAGTTCCATCATTTTTTTCACTTTTGAAAAAGAAGAACGATTTCGTGTGGACTCCGAAATGCCAACAAGCACTGAAAGATCTAAAAAGGTACTTGTCTAGCCATCTATTTCTTTCAGAACTGTCAAAATAAGAGCAATTATTAATCTATTTAGCGGTCTCGGAAGTAGCGGTAAATGTTGTTCTAGTCTGGGAAGAGGAAGGTACGTAATTTTCAGTTTATTATGTTAGTAAAATTCTATCGGGAGCGGAGACACGTTATCCGCACCTTGAAAAATTGGCTCTAGCTCTCGTAGTTGCCTCTTGAAAACTTAGGCCTTATTTTCAATGTCATCCTATAGTCGTAATGACAACCTTTCCCTTGAGGAATGTCCTTCATAAGCCTGAGTTATCGAGCTGTTTGGCTAAATGGACAGTCAAAGTTAGTGAGTTCAACATTGAATACAAGCCCAGGACTACAATCAAGTCACAAGTTTTGGCCGACTTTGTGGCTGACTTTAGTCCGGGATTAATGCCTTTAGCTGCTCAAGAAGCAGTGTTGGTGTTGGGAATGGTATTAGGTGTTTGGGACCTTGTTTATGGATGGAGCTTCCAATGTAAAAGGGTTCGATCTCAGGGTATTTTTAATCACTCCTTTGAGGAAAACCCCGAGATAGGCCATTAGAACTATTCCACTAGCTAATAATGAAGCTGAGTACGAGGCTTTGATTGTAGGACTTGAACTAGCTTGGGAACTAGGTTCCGAAGTCATTGAAATAAAGTGCGACTCCCAGCTGGTAGTGAACCAAGTATACGGAATTTTCGACACCAAGGAGGAGTGCATGCAACAATAGTTGAACAAGGTTCAAGTATTACTTTCCCGGTTCAAGGAGTGGTCAATCATCCATATTCCGAAGGAGGAGAATGTGGAGGAAAACCCTTTGGATAATTTGGGTTCGTCCACGGAAATAAAAGGGTCTGATGCTGGTGCGGTAGTTCAATTATTGCATTCGGTGTTGGATGTGGATGACTACTATGAAGTTAACTCAACCAACTAATTTTGGGATTAGAGAAACGAGTTTATAGAATATCTAGGGCATGAAAGATTGCCTGAAAACCCAAAAGCATCGGGGGCGCTACAGACCAAGGCAGCTCGTTACTATCTTGTTGATTTAATTATAAAGGAGGATGTTCTAGGGACTTTTGGCTCTGTGTTTAGGGACATCGGAGGCTGACTACGTTATGAGAGAAGTTCATGAAGGAGTATGCAGGAACCATTCCAGTGTAGACTCGTTGGTTCTCAAGTTAATAAGAGATGGATACTATTGGCCCCGGATGGAGCTAGACGAAAAGACATTTGTACAAAAGTGCGATAAATGTCAATGCCATGCATAGTTAGTGCATCAACCGAAGAAACTTTTGCGTTCGGTGGTGTCACCATGGACATTCATGAAATGAGGGAAGGACATAGTCGGTAAAATTTCTTTTGGTTTTAACTGATTATTTTACTAAATGAGTTGAAGTAGGTACTTTCCAAAAGGTCGGAGAACAAGAAGTGATTGATTTTATATAGGATCACATTGTCTTCTGGTTGGGAATACCAAAAGAAATTGCTTGCGACAATGGACCACAGTTTATAGGTTCCAAAGTCACAAAGTTTTTGGAGGGATTGAAGATCAAATGAGTTACATCTTCACCATATCAACCGAGTGCTAATGGACAGTCAGAGTCAACGAACAAGGTAATAATCCAAAACCTTAAACAGAAATTAGAAGATGCTAAAGGAAAGTGGCCAAATGAGCTACCGGGTGTGTTGTGGGAATATTGGACCACAGTGAAGTCGAGCATGGGTGAAACACCCTTCTCACTTGTATGCGGTTTAGAGGCTTTGATCCGGTAGAAGTGGGTGAACCGACCTTAAAATTTTCCCGAGCAAACAAGGAGGCAAATAATGAAGCATTGCTGGTTAAATAGAATTGTTTGAAGAGCACCGAAATATGGCATATGTGAGGATGGTGGCACAAAAACAAAGGATGGAAAGGTATTATAACCGCATAGCAAATTGTCGATATTTGAAAATTTGGAATTTGGTTCTGAGAAAGGTTACTCAAAAAACTCGGGAAGTTAATGCCTGGAAGATGAGACTAACATGGGAAGGAGTTAAATTTCCAATCAATTCGAATGTGAGTCACCTTAAAAGGTATTATTCCTAAAGATCCTTGCTGGTACTGAAAGTATGTGCTGCACTCTTTTTTCCTTCATCGAATTTTTATCCCAATTAGATTTTTCTGGCAAGTTTTTAATGAGGCAGCAATGTAAAGCATACTACGAAGAACGGGTCATCCACAAAAACAAGACTTCTAGTGTTCGAATTCTTATACACAGAATTTGAACACTGAGGGAACTATTGTGAATGAATGCACTAAAAGTGTTACGAAGACCGAGGACTGTAAGAACCGGAAGCGATGTCTTATCAGGACCGGGGACTGCATGATTAGCCCCGTAAAAATAAGTTGTATAGGTTAGCTACATGTATTGACAACTTTATTTACTTAAGCAGAAGAATATTAATGTAAACGAACTTTTAAAGATAGAGGGAATAAATCAAAGTCCTTTTACTTTTATCTTATTTCTTATTCGAATGATAAGTTAATTTACTTTATCGTTTGAAAGTTAGTTAAAACTTCAAATGCTTGTGCCAGAATGAATAGGAGATGTGCTTTTCAAGAGCATCGCAAATGCAGCCCGGTGTATTGCAACCTAATAGAAATTTTTGAGTTGACTCCCGGCAATTAGGGCCCTCTCTTATGAAACCCACATAGTCAAATGATAGATTCTGGAAGTGTTTATGCCCGAAATCCAAAAGCTATCGGATGAGAAAAGATTCCCGAAGCTTTGTCAGTTAAATGAAAAAGAATATATTTTGCACAACACTTAAGAAAAGAATTTCTTTCATTAATTAAAATGTCAAACTCGGTAAAGAAGTTTTGGCATAGTTACAAAAAGGAAAGAAAAATATATACATTAATCTTGCTTCCAAAACCCGAAGGGAGAGAAGAGTCTTCATTTTCTTTTTGGGAGAAGGCTGTTCCACTTCCGGTTCAGAGCTTTCATTTTTATCTCCATCTTCTTTAGATTCCTTTTCGGTTCCCAAATACTCGGAGTTAGTATTCGAACATTCAAAAGCAACGAGCCGAGCTGGGAGGTTCTTAAGAGAGGTTGTCTCCAGTTTATGAGATTTGGCAATGCAGTCATCAATGTTTGCATTGCCTTCTTTGGATTCCTCCAAAGTCTTCCTCTTTGTATGATATATGTCATAGGTTTTCTCGAAGGGGATATAATCTTTTTTATCATGGAGTTTATCTCGGAGCTTTTCAATCTTTGATTGGAGCTTTTCATTTTTAGCTTTCATAATGCTGATTTTGGAATCAAGCTCAACATTGGTGGTCGAGTAAAGTTGATTCTTCTCCATGACATTTTTTAGCCTTTCTTACATTCTTTCCCTCTTCTCCTCGGCATCATTGGCCTCCTCGGTTTTAGAGCGTAATCAAGCTTCCAAGTTGTTGACTTGCTCCATGAAAGCAGATTCGCGCTCGGCAATAGCAGTCACAGTATCATGTAGGTCAGCCCACTTAGCCTTTGCATCATTAAGGTCTTCATGCAATTGAGTGGCCTCTTGGTTGTGGGTCATTCTTTCTTGCTCGGGTTGCTACAACCGGGCCTCGAGATCATCCATTTGAGCAATTTTTGCTTCCAGCACCAGGAGGCGCTCGGCAAGCTCACCCCGTTCAGCCAAAAGTTGATCGCGTTCCGTAGTAAGTGTTTCATTATCCAAGATTAACCTTTACAGGCCTTCGGAAGCAAGAAGGTTGGCCTGAAGAGGTTAAAGCTAAGGTTATTAACTCATAATATTATAAATGAAGAGTGATGGGAGATGATTATATTGATACCTATGTCGAGCAGTACATGATGTTGTTTAACAGACTCTCCACAGAAAGAGAGTCCATTTTTCTCCATTCTTTTTCTGTGGCCAACGACTTTATATAATTGGCAAGTGTTTAACCAAAAAATAAATTTCTCGATCAACGTCTATATTTAGAAGAAAATGGGTTACTGATAACCAGATTTTACTTCACTTTCTCAATGATATTTAAAAAAAGATTTACAAAATGGAATAAGGAATAAATTGATGGACGAATTATAAATTCAAGGTTGAGAACTTCAAGAAAGTAGAAAAGTAAAGAGTATATTTCAATAGTACTTAGGATCTCCTTATAAATAAAATTCTGTATCCTTATATAGGAATGTCCAATTATAACGATTTTTTCACATAATTTGGATTTATTATAGGCATTAATTATATTGATTGCCCATTATCACAGATAGTCGTAACTGGCGTGTTTATTGCTATAAATGCCCTATAACTATTCCGATTCACCTTCCTTCTTTACTTTCGGTTCATGTATCTTCCCTTCTTTTTGACCTTTATTCATACCACCCACGCCTCTTCTTTGACAATCGTTAGGCCCGATTCTCTTCTTTGTACTGTCCCGTGGGTGTTTCTCTCGTGCCTTCCTCTCTCAATTAATAAGATTAATTGAAAATTCCACTTGTCGCTATATTACTGATCCATGTGTCATGCTTTGTCAGAATACTAACATTCCACGTGTAATGCCCTTTTTACACCAATACAGATAGTCCCCCACTTTCTAAATATTCTCTACTGAATATTCGGAAAGTGGAAAGATTTTATGGCGGGAATTCTCTGCCGCCTTTTTTTCGAATATACTCATGCCTTCTTCAAAATTGATGCGACGTACATCACATCTATTTAATGCCCATGCCACGTGGCCTCTGTTGATTTGTTCTGCAGTTTCTCAGCGCTTTGTAGGGTTTTTTGTGGCCGCGTCAGTCACGAAGTGACGGTTCCATTATGACGCTTCATAATGACCAATTTTAACAATGGTCATGTTTCCTTATAAATACTCCACTCTTTTTTGATTTCTTGGAGTCTTCCCTCTTCCATATCCATCACCTTTTTCTTGCTTCTCATTTTTCTGCGTCTTTCTTCTGTACCTCTTTGAACAGTCATGTCTTCCCTACATCCTCGTAAGCTTGTGATTGTTGACGAGTTTGCTCCTTCTAATGCTCCCACTAGAAGTAGGAGGGGTGGTAGGCTTCATAGCCTTGGTTCAATATCCAACCATGGTTCCCCTTCTCAGAGTAGTGCTTCTAAGCCATCTTCCTCTAGAAGGGCTCCTTTAACCCCAAGGTCTTCTTCTAAGAATAGATACTCAACTGATCATGTGCGTGAACCCACAATTGCATAGATAGTTCCTCAATAATTTTCTTTTGTTACTAATCGTGAAACCATAAGAAACCAAGTTTCTTCCATGGCCTCCCTTAATCCTGCTGACCTTTACCCGAGTTTGATTACTACAAGTCATCTTTCCCTCATCCGAAGAGAGTGTTACTGGAAACAAGATTTCCCAATTTTCGTTCCTGGTGCCAACTAGATAATTACTTCCTACCATACCGGTTTTCTTTTGTCTATACCTACCCCTTCACTTTAGGGTTCAAACCCCCTATTGATCCAGTAATCCTTGAATTTTGCCGCTATTTCAATGTGTGTCTTGGCCAGATTGGCCCCATAGTATGGAGGGCTGTTGCATGCCTTCGTTATTTGGCAGAACTAGTTTCCATGCCTTTGACCTTTCGGCACTTACTTCACTTATACTCCCCCAAGCTATTTCGTGAAGGGGTCTTTACTCTCGTGGCTAGAAGTAAGAGAGTTTTGGTTAGTCCTGAAATTATCAAGATCGTGGCTGGTATGCTCGTTTTGTTGTTGCTCCTACTAGTGGGTTAGTGGGTGAAGAAAACATGCCTTTCCCGGAGAAATAGAACTTTGCACGTAAGCTTTTTCTCTTTTGTTTTTGAAATATCTCAAAAGATTTCGTTATAATAAAATACCCAACCTTTAAGCATCCACGGAAGTTTTTTATGAAATTCCCAACTTTCGTGCTTGGGTAGAAAAGATGTTGACAACTGCACCTATGGAGAAGAGGTCCTGGAAATACCTTTCTAAAAAATTTGGTTGGAAAGTGAAGACGCACGGTAATTTTTACCTTTGTTGTTTCTTCCTTTCTCTCTCTTGTTTATTCATACTTTCACATCTTTCCCTTTTTACTAGGTTTCCCATTTGTGGTATTAGTCCCGCGTGTGTTCCTTCAACCAGGCTTTCCGTGAGTCTTGCTCAGGAAAGAATTTTAAGTGCTTCTTCTTCAAAGAGGAAAACTGATGGAGCCAGTGGCTTTGAGGGTGAAGAAGAGACAGAGGAAGGTTCTTTAGTACGAAGACCTCGAGTCAGGAGACGCGTAATTTCTGATGATGAAACTACTCCTTCTCATGACCCTCCAACAAGTTCAGCCCCTTTTAGACTTTTGGATGAGCCAGAGAGTGCTCCTTTAATGGTTTCTGATGATGATGTTGTTGACCCCCCAAGTTCTGTTGATAGATTGTTTGCACATGGCTTCGAGGGTAATGAAGCTTCTGGGCCTGTTTTCGAGGATTTGCCCCTTGCTACTTTTCCAGCTTCGGTTTCCATTACCCCTCTCGTGTCATTACTTGTTGCTTCTCCTACTGTTTCTCCCGTGGTTGCGCTGACTTTATCTGCTATTCCCGTGGCTGCTTCCCATGCAGAGACTGGACCCTCTAGCAGCCGGATGACAATGAAAAGAGTTACTTTTGAAGTTCCTGAAGGTGGGAGTTTACTAAAGAAATCGGGTCAAGCTGATGTGTGGTTAAAGCCCTCGATTGGACCCGTAGAGAAGAAGGAAAAGTTACAAAGCCATAGCTCTCTAACTTGGATGAATGATATCGTTCATTCTTCTTTGAAGGTACAATCTTAATTATACTTCCTTGCTTTTCTCTTTTCACAAATCTTCCTGCGTTTTCGCAGATCAATTTGATTGGCACAGAGCTTATGAAAAGGATTTCTCAAGCTGAGCAACAAGTTGTAGACTTTCGCACCGAGGCTGACAATTGGAAGGGACAATTCGAAGGTCTACAACTGGAGAAAGAAGTTCTAGCGGAAGAAAAGAATGCTTTGGAGCAACAAATAAAGGTGGTTGCTACTGAATTAGCTGTTGAAAAGGCTTCTTTTAGCCAAGTTGGAAAGGACAAGGATATACTTGAATCCTCTTTTGCTGAACAACTTTCTAAAGCAACTGAAGAGATAAGGGGTTTAAAAGAACTCCTTAATCAAAAAGAGGTTTATGCGGGAGAATTAGTTCAAACACTCACTCAAGCTCAAGAAGATCTCCATGCCTCTACTGATAAGATTCAGTTCTTGGAAAATTCTCTCCTTTGAAGACAGCTTATGATGCCTCTGAAGCAGAAAAAAAAAAGAGTTGAGAGCTGAAATTGACCAATGGTAGAAGGACTATGAGATTCTCGAGGACAAATTATCATTGGAAGTGAGCTTGGCTTTTTAAACACACGCCTAGAGACTCTAATGGAAGCCAACCAGGAAGGTTTTGACCTTAATGCTGAGATTGTTAAAGCTAAAGAAGCAATTGATAAAGCTCAGCAATGTCAAAGCTTTTCTTCACATGAAGACGAAGGTCCTGAGGGTGATGGAAATGGACTTGTTCCTGGTGAAGCTAATGTTCAAGCCTCTTCTTCTCAAGTTAATCCTTCTTCTCCCGTTGATGATGCTCCCGCAGATGATGCGCCTCAGTTTTTTCTTGCTTTCATGTTTGTTCAACTTTTGGGAAGTTTATTTTGTTTTTTAGAAGGTTGTCTTTTGGTTACCCCTATCTTGTTTTTGGGTTTAATGACAAACAAGTACCTTTGTTTTCCCCAAAGTTTAATATATGTGTTTCGATTACTTTCACCGTTTATTTTGCTCTTTGATATCTACGCTTTTGTTCTACTCTTTGATATTTGAACTTGCATTTAAAAATACTTTAATAATCCGTGATTTTGATAAACACGAATTTTTATAAAAGATGGCCCTTTTATATAAGCGACACTGATGAAGAGGAAGTCTCATCTTCATATTGGTGTAAACATATGAAAGATGAAATAGACAAAAAGGAAACAATTTGAAGAAGTTTCATATTTTGAACTTTCAAATAAATTTTGTATATGATTTTCTCTATTATTCGTACAATACTTTACAACTGCTTTCTTTTTAGCAGATTTTCAGATACAAAATCGGGTTTATTATCCCATGACTATGTTTTGGCCTTAACCTAAAAACTCATAGGAACTTGGAACGTATCTTGTGTCATTCTTGTGAGTTCACACCTTCTCAAGGTTGATTCAAGGTTTTTGATTCAGTCTTGATTTTTGGCTCTTTTTCTTCTTTGTCTATATGTATATTCCCCCCACTGTTATAGCTTTGAAGTATGAAATCTCGAACACTAGACTGCTCATTCCTTTTGGTCCATTCCATGAAAAGGAAAATACACATGGGACTCGGAGATATATGTTTAGATGATGACTGCTTAACACTTTTTTTCCATCAGAAAGGTTGTAACCTAGACTTGGAATAATTCAATATTCCGCGTGTCTTTCGGGTCTAATATCATCATTTGGTACGGGCTAGCTTTTTTTCTATCATCTAAAATTTTTAGTAAAATTCAAAAGAACAAAATAAAATTATATCTGAGTGATACCTGACCATGGGTACTTCTTTTGTCTAGAAGTAATACTTCTTCAAATGAACAGTGTTCCAATTTGATGGTAGTATGTTGCCATCCATGGTCTCCAACTCATATGCCCCTTTTCCAGCGACGCCTCGAACCCTATAAGGGCCTTCCAAATTGGACTTAACTTAACCGCATTATCCGTTTTCGTTGACTGATATACCTTTTTGAGGACGAAGTCCCCAATCTTGAAGTACCTCAGATTTGCTTTCCCGTTGTAATATCGCTCAATCCTCTACTTTTGAGCCGCCATCCTCATTAGCGCTGCTTCTCTCCTTTCCTCTAATAAATCCAAACTCATTTGCATTTCTTCTTCATTTGCTTCCTTAGTAGCATGTGTCTATCTCGTACTTGGTTCACCTATTTCTACTGGAATTAGGGCTTCAGTGCCATAAACGAGTGAAAATAGAGTCTCGCCCGTACTTGTTTTTGCTATTGTTCGATAAGCCCATAATACTCTTGGTAACACTTCTGGCCAATTGCCTTTTGATTCTTCTAATCTTTTCTTCAAATTATTAATAATCACTTTGTTTGTTGACTCAGCTCGCCCGTTGGCTACAGGATGGTAAGGCGCAGATGTAATCCATTTAATGTGCCAACTCTGAAAGAACTCTGTGATTTTCGTGACTATGAATTGCGGGCCGTTGTCACACACGATTTCCTTTGGAACTCCAAAACGACAGAGAATGTTTTTCCAAATAAAGTCCCTGACTTCTTTTTCTCGCACCAGTTTGAAAGCTCCCGCTTCTACGCATTTTGAAAAATAATCAATACAATTGGATTTACTTTTGAAAGTTCTTTTTTCATTTTTTTTATAAATAGACTACTTTAGATAAGCCATTTTTTGGTTTCTTTTGAAACTCTTCGAAATAATTTTATTTTTCCTTTTAAAATTTTTAGAGATCCGTTAAAACTAATAAAAATCGTACCTTTCCTTTAGCTTGAGGTAACGAACCTACGATATCCATGGCCCACTTCATGAAAGGCCATGGCGAGATAACTGAATGTAACAATTCTGCTGGGCGATGCATGCTATTAGCATATCATTGACATTTATCGCACTTGGCTACAAAGTTTTCTACTTCTTCCTCCATTTTTGGCTAATAGTATCCCGCTCTTATTAAAGTCTTCACCAGTGATCTCCCCCCAGCATGATTGCCGCAATGCCTCTCGTGTACTTCCCTCATCACATATTCTGTTTGTGAAGGACCAAGGCACCGTGCTAAAGCTCCACCGAACATCTTTCAGTATATGTTTCCACGAATTAAGAAATATCGGGAAGCTTTTTGGCGAAGTATCTATGACTTCTTCATGTCTTCGGGCAAGATTTCGTACTGCAAAAAATTGACAAACTCGTTCCTCCAATCCCAAGCTAAATTATTAAAATTTACCTCGTTCTTGTCTTGATCGAGTGCCGAATGAAACAAATATATTACAATAGCATTTTATGCTTTTTTCACTTCCGTAACAGGCGAGATTAGCCAACGCATTTGCCTCTGCGTTCTCCTCCCTTGGTATTTGAACAGCCTTCCATGATTGAAATTGTCTTACTAATTCCCGCACCTTTTCCAAGTATTGTTGCATTCGTGCCTCTCTTTCTATGTAAGTCCCCTGCATTTGGTTAACTACTAGTTGTGAATCACTTTTGATTACAATCTGTTCTATGCCAAGTTCTCGTGCTAATTCCATTCCTGCAATCACAGCTTCGTACCTTGCGTAATTATTAGTGATGGGATAATATTTTATTGCTTTCCTAATGACTTCTCCTGATGGTGGAATTAAAACAATACCTAAGCCCGCTCCTTTAACATTCGAGGAACCGTCAGTAAATAAAGTCCAAGTCCCCGGATTAGAACCGATAAATACCTGTAACTCCTTTTCTGCTTCAGGAACTAAATTCGTGCTGAAATCTGCTATGAAATCTGCTAAAACCTGGGATTTATTGCAGTTCTAGGATGGTATATGATATCATATTCACTGAGTTTTATTGCCCACTTAGCTAACCTACCAGATAGTTCTTGCTTATGCAATATATTCCTCAGGGGGAAAACAGTTATTACAGAGATAGGACGACATTGAAAATAAGGTCTCAACTTTCTAGATGCCATAATTAATGCTAAAGCAAGCTTTTCTAGATGAGGGTATCGTGTCTCAGCATCTAACAAAGTTTTACTAACATAATATATTGGAGATTGTTTACCCTTATCCTCTAGTACAAGCACCACACTTACCGCCACTTCTGACACAGCAAGGTAGATAAGCAGCATTTCTCCGTCTTTCGGCTTGGCTAGCAAAGGCGGATTTGACAGATACGATTTTAAGTCCTTGAGGGCTTGTTGGCATTCATCAGTCCATTCAAATTAATTCTGCTTTTTCAATACTGAAAAGAATTTAAAACTCTTTTTCGATGATTTTAAAATAAATCTTTCCAAGGCTGCTATTCTTCCTTTTAATCTCTGCACTTCCTTTTTGCTTGTGAGTACATCCGGTATTTCCTCGATAGATTTTACTTTTGCAGGATTTACTTTAATTCCCTGTTAGAAACAAGAAAACCTAAAAACTTACCTGATGATACGCCAAAAGCACATTTTTATGGATTTAGCTTCATATTGTACTTGCGGAGAATCTGAAAAGTATCTCACAGATATTTGAAATGATCTCCTGTCTGTGCTGATTTGACTAGCATATCATCAATGTAGACTTCCATAGTCTTTCCCCAGATGTTCTTGAAACATTTTAGTTATCAATCTTTGGTATGTGGCTCCAGCATTTTTTTGACCAAATGGAATGACTTTGTAACAGTAAGTCCCCCTGTCTGTGATAAAGAAAGTTTTTTCTTCATCTATAGGGTCCATCTTTCTCTGGTTATATCTTGAATATGCATCTAAAAAACATAACAGCTCATGTCCTGCGGTAGAATCAATTAGTTGATCTATGTGAGGCAAAGGGAATGAATCTTTAAGACAAGCTTTATTTAAGTCAGTATAATCTACACAAACTTGCCATTTCCCATTCTTTTTTGGTACTACCACAGTATTAGCTAGCCAGTTAGGATATTTTACCTCTCGTATTGACCTAATTTTTAAAAGCTTTTGTACCTCATCTTGGATTACCTGATTTTTGAAGGACCCATGCTTCCTTTTCTTCTACTTGACAGGTGGATATGATGGGTCCTCATTCAATTTGTGAGTCATCACCTCCGGTGGTATACCTGTCATATCTGAATGCGACCAAGAAAAGCAATCTGCATTAGCTTTTAAAAATTCAATTAACTTAACTTTTATTTCTGTGCTTAGGTTTGCTCCGATGTAAACTTTTCTGCCCGTCCAGTGTCTAAATAGCACCACCGCTTCGAGTTCTTCGGTAGTTGTCTTAATATTTTCATTTTTTTCTGGCTCTTGAATAACATCGGGTCTCGAATCAACATCAGTTTATACTGGAGTGCCTTCAGTTGAGGTTTGTATTAAAACATCCTCAACTGAACTCTGTAACTGCTATTTCTCGCCCGCCACTCGTTTGCTATGCTGGTAACCACTACCGAATTGATACTCCTAGAAGCTTTTTTATCTCCATGAAATTGAGGTATCCCCCACTGCGAAGGAAATTTGATAACTTGATGCAATGTGGACGGTACAACATCCATATCGTGAATCCATGGTCTTCCTAGGATTATATTATAGGCCATCACCTGAAACTTTGTGTCTTTGATAACCCCTTCTACAAATGTAGCAACCACTACTTCCTTTTGTGATAACGCTTGAATTATCAAATCCAGACGATGTCCGTGCCTTTGGTATCACTTTGTCGTTTGCTTGCATTTCATCCACCACTCTTAGTAAAATGATATACACCGAACTACCTGGATCAATCAAAACTCGTTTTACGTTAGTATCGTGTACATGTAAAGATATTACCAGTGTGTCATTATGAGGAATCATCAAGCCATCCGCATATTCATCATCAAATGTTATACTGTCTCCTTCCAAGACTTGGCGTATTCGCTTCCCATGAGTGACTGTGACTTTTGACGTCTTCTTCGCAGCTGTATAAGTCACACCGTTGACCTCGTCTTCCACGGTTATTGCATTAACTGTTCTTTTTGGAGATGGGGGTTTCAAGGGTTCTTGTGTGTTCTTCATATATTATTGTCTACCCTTGTCGCTGAACAAGTCAGTTAAATAACCTTGCTTTAACAAATGCTCGACCTCTCCTTGTAGTAACCTGTAATCTGTTGTTCTATGGCCATGATCGTTTTGAAATTCACACCAGTAATCTGGGTTTCTTTTGCTTGGGTCTGATCTCATTTCTTTAGGCCACCGCACCTTATCTCCCATACCTCTTAAAACAGCCACCAACTCGGAGGTACTGACATTAAAACTGTAATCTCCGATTCTCACATGTGTGTTGGAGTTGTCACCTCGTGCATCTCGTTCCTTCCTGAATCTGGATGAGGAACCCGCATCTTTTTGCCTTGATCTCGATTCAGATCGTAAGTTTTCCTGTTTGGACCAAGAATCTCGACCTACAGGACCAATATAAGGCTCGTAATTGTTTTTTCTAGTCCTTTTTTCTGATTCTGAACATCTTAACCCTGCTCTTTCACCAACCCTTGGCTGTGCAACCGTGTCTTCTTCTATCCGCAGCTTCGTGTTGTATCTATTGTACACGTCGTTGCAAGTTGTTGCTGGAAATTCTCGCAAACTTTCCTTCAGCCTCCCATGGCTTCTGAACTTTTCTCGTTTAGATTGCTTGCGAATGCCATGGCTGCCCAATTGTCAGGTACTCGTGGTAAAATCATGCTCTCCTGTTGGAATCTATCCACAAACTCTCTGAGTAGTTCTGTGTTTCCTTGTTTTACCTTAAAGATGTCTTCCATCCTTTTTTCAACTTTTTGAGCTCCCAAATGTGCTTTTATAAATGAATCTGCAAGCTCAGCAAAAGAATCAATAGTGTTTTCAAGTAAGAGAGAATACCACGTTAATGCTCCTTTCATGAGTGTTTCACCAATTTTTTTTACCAAAGCTGATTTGATTTCTTACATGGTTAAATCGTTGCCTTTCACGCCAGTTGTAAACGCGGTTACGTGATTTCGCGCATCAGTTGTTCCATCATATTTTGGAATATCAGGAATTTTAAACTTCTTAGAAATCGGCAAAGGTGCTGCACTTGGCTTCCAGGGCTGTTGTGAATATTTATCAATATCTACTCCTTTAATCACGGGAGGTACGCTAGGTATTTGTTCTATGCGATCATTTTGCTCTTTCGGCTATTTGGTGTACCTGACCTTCCATCACGAGATTTATTGGAAGTTCCTCTGCTTCCTGAATTGGCAAGCCCCGAGTGTGGGTTTTCTATGGTTGCGGTATTGTTTGGAGGAGGAGTTGGCGGCGCAGTTAACAATCCCCTAACAAAGGCTTGAAGATCACGTGTTCTGCGGTCCGTTATTTTAAAGCGTCTTGTTCGAGAGTCTGCTCGTCCCCTTGATGATCATTCGTGTGTGACGTTGATCTTTCAGATGTCCCCTCTCGGGACTGTCGAGGAGATTCTTATGGAGAAGGGATTGGTGGAGTTCCTCCCTCCTGTAGGTTCAGTTGGTTATTTTCGTTGACAGTTGACATGGTTGGTTGTGAGAAAGAGAATTTGGAAAGTGAAAAGATTATCAGTATCCCGGCAACGAAACCAATTTGTTTAACCAAAAAATAGATTTCTCGATCAACGTCTATATTTAGAAGAAAACGGGTTACTGATAACCAAGTTTTACTTCACTTTCTCAATGATATTTAAAGAAAATTTACAAAAAGGAATAAGGAATAAATTGATGGACAAATTATAAAATCAAGGCTGAGAACTTCGAGAAAGCAGAAAAGTAAAGAGTATATTTCAACAGTACTTGGGATCCGTCCTTATAAATAAAATTCCGTATCCTTATATAGGAATGTACAGTCATAACGGGTTTCTCACGTAATTTGGGTTTATTATGGGCATTAATTATATTGATTGCCCATTACCACAGATAGTCGTAACTGCGTATTTATCGCTATAAATGCCCTATAACTATTTCGATTCACCTTCCTTCTTTACTTCCGTTTCATGTATCTTCCATTCTTTTTGACCTTTATACATACCGCCCACGCCTCTTCTTTGACAATCGTTAGGCCCGGTTCTCTTCTTTGTACTGTCTTATGGGTGTTTCTCCCTTGCCTTCCTCTCTCAATAAATAAGATTAATTGAAAACGCCACTTGTGCTATATTACTGATCCACGGGTCATGCTTTATCAGCATACTAACATTCCAAGTGTTATGCCCTTTTTATACTAATACAGCAAGCTCCACCAGCTTGGAAAGTATATTGCACTCATTCAGAACCGCAAGAATGACATTTCTCTTTCTATGATGGTCTTGAGTGGGTGCCGAGTAAGTATTCCCCAACTTTCCATGGTCGGGTGACGGTGGGGAAGGAGCATCTTCCATTTGCTTGGATGGCGTTGGTGGAGAAGAAACAGCTGGTGTAGAAGGAGAGACAGTTGTTACGGCTCAGAAGTTGGTGGTGGAGGAAGGTCAGGGATTGAACTCCTTTGTCCAGAGTTGTCGACAGGATTTGGAAAACTGAAATCGACATTTTCAACCAAATCCATTTCCGTAAAGAGGCTTTTAACTTCCCTCGTTGGTGGTGTTCGAAGCTCTCTCGACTGAGTATCTGATTGAGCTGATGAAGGTCTTTTTCTTCTTGAAGGGCAACTGCTTCATCATCGGTTTCATCATCATCAAAGACCACTATGGTCGGTCCGATTGGTGTTTCTTTCACTTTTTTCTCCCGAGTCCCAGCTGAGGAGGTACATTTCCTAGTTGGTTTCTTGTTTTTGGGCTGGGGACTCCGGGAGGAAGCACCTTCACCAAAAGTGAGAGTAGAATCATGAGCTTTCCTCCGGTTAAGGGTATTTTGCAGTACCCGTTCCGCTTTTATCGGGTCATCGACAGCCTCGATGTCGGGGCAAACGACGTATCCCTTTGGAAGTCCTATGTGGTACAAAAAGGTAGTTAACATATTTTTTCTAAGTTATGTTGTAAGATTGAAAGAAAGGAGGAAGAATTTTTTTTACCATGGTTTGTGGCTTTCCACCTATATTTTGGGGCATTTCTTTCCACCTTCGGGATTTTAGAGTAGCGATATTCAAAATTTTATGTACCCATTGGGCCAAGTTCTGAACCAGTGGTGGTTTTCAATGAGTAGCTGGAATAAGGAAAATATAAAGTCAGCGAAGAAGGAAGGTCCTTTCAAAACATGGAAAGAAAAAAGATACTCGTACACATACGGAAAAGATTCCATAATTCATGAAAAGCGGGTGCTGTGATTGGGAGGATATCCCTGGTAGCAATAACAACGAACCGTTCCATCCATCCATGGTCGTCAACATCAACGCCGGTGAGAAGGGCATGATGACCGTGTTTGCTAAGTTTTAGCACACCCCCACAAAAGATCTTTAGGAAGTAGAGGTTCATCATGTGTACAAGAGTTAGGGTCTCCCAGTCTCAGAGCACAATTGATGGAGGCAAGCTACCGCACGCCATACTGATGGGCCTGCTCTGGCCAAATAGAATTGGTACCAGTGGCAAAATTCTAAAATTAGTGGGTCATTTTTTTACCCAATCCCAAGGTAAAAGGGTTATTATAAATGTACATGAACCCTGATTTGGAAAATGTGGCTCTTTATTTCATTAGGGGTGAAGATTTTAATATTATTCCATTCGCAGTCTTCCTTCGCAACAGGGATGCTGGAAAATCGGATGGAAGAAGGGTACCTACGAACAGGCCAGTGCCTGTCACTTTTAGGGTTAATGGGATATTTTTGTTCTTGAAGACCAGATTTGGTGTTAAGTTGAAGAGGTATGATGGAGTTCACGGTAAGGTTCAGGCTAGACATCAACCTCTTTTGTTTTGTTCTTATTTGGGCCTCCACCGAAGCGAAGACCAGAGTTTTCGAGGAAAACAGTGTTAGAAGACATGTGTCACGACCCAAATTCCATTATAAGTCGTGATGGCGCCCAACACTGTTGTTAGGCAAGCCAACCCTCATCAACTAGTGAGTTCCCAATTATTTCATTAAACAATCCCGAAATTTACTTAACTTAAATTTAACACAGTCGATAATTAACGAATTCATAATAATAGGAATACAACCCAAAAATAATAGTCCACTAATGTGTGTGCCAGGAACTAGTGTCACTAGTACGAGGGCAACCGGTAAAATGTACAAAATAATATAACTATCCTACTGCCTGAAACAAAATAGACAGTAATCAAAAGGAGAGACTCTGGTATGCTGCTGAATGGCTCAGAAGGGGCAGCTCACCGTGAAGTCTCGGTCAAGTATCAGGAACACGCGCCGGACTGGTAGCTAGATGCACCAGCCTCAGATCCTGTACATTTAAGTACAGAACCGTAGTATGAGTACATAAACAATATGTACCCAGTAAGTATCAAGTCTAACCTCGAAGAAGTAGTGACGAGGGGTCGACTTGACACATACTAGGGTAAATAATAACATAATTTAAGTGTTACGCTGAGCATAGATGTCATGAATAAATAACAGTATAGCAGGCAGTGACGGGTTCTTTTTCAGAAATGATATTTCAATTAACAATCCATAGTTCAAGGCATTTAAAATAGTACAAATCACAGATGTACCAAGCAAATAGCATGCACAACTAATGTCGAGGTCGTACGGCCCGATCCAACATAATAATAAAGTGTGCACTGCCGGAGGATCGAATGGCGCGAACCATAGATGCATCTATTACCCCGCTCGCGAATCATACATGCGACGCGGTCAAATACAGTTAAACACATCAAACAGTCAATCAATAATTTATCAGGAAGGCAATTATCCAAAGTAATGTCAAGCTTATCTTTAACGGTCAAGCAAATGATGTTTGACTTTTTAGAAATCCATTTGCCAAGTTCAATATGATTTACCAATTTTAAATTCACAATAAAGTTACAAATACAGCAAGTAAAGCATGCTTTTGGGTCCTAGACTACCCGGACTTAAGCATAATAGTAGCTACGCACGGACTCTCGTCACCTCGTGCGTACGTAGACCCCGCAATTAGTGGCAAATATTCAACTATTTCTCCTATGGGGATAATTCCCTCTTACAATGTTAGAAAGGAGACTCACCTTGCTCCAAAGCTTACTTCCAATTCCAAGAACGCACTCAAACCCTCAATTCGGAGCCGAACGATCCAAAACTATTCAAATAGGGTAAGAACTAGTCAATAAAAGCTCAAGAGTTCATATTCTAACTATTAAAGTAATTTTCCAACCCTAAATACAAGTCTCCAAAATTTCATCCCCGGGCCCACGTGCCCAGATTCCGGAAATTTTTTAGGGAAGTTGTTACCCATAACCTAAGGATCAAGAATATATGATTTTTACTTTATTTCCTAACGAATTTTGTGGTTAAATCTTGTTTTTATCAAAACCCTAGGTTCCACGCTAAACCCACAATGTTCACTAATCTATATGGTATAATATACCCCTAAACTATGTATTAAACTCACATTAAGTAGGAATAACTTACCTCAAGATGCTAGGCCGAAACCCCTCTTTGGAAGCTCCCAAATCGCCTAAGGAATGAATGAAATGTGTCAAAAATGACACATTCCCGAATTAAATGAAGGCACTGCCTTCTGCGATTTCCGCACCTACGGCTAGGGGACCGCATCTGCAGTCTCGCTTCTGCGGGGCAAGGTCCGCATCTGCGGAATTTGGCCGGGCTGGCTGGGGCCGCATCTGCAGTCTGGGGGCCGCTTCTGCGATTCCGCTTCTGCCGAAGAGGAGCCGCATCTGCGGTTCCTGGGCTCCTCCCCTTGGGCCGCACCTGCGAGGGATTGGCCGCTTCTGCGGTCTCGCACCGGCGGCTAGCCAACTGCAGGTGTGGTTATGACAAATGTCGGGAACTTCAGCTCCTTCCAAAATTTTCTAACTTAACTCAAGCCTCGTCCAATTGGCGCTCGGGGCCCCCAAGGCCCCGCCGGAACATACCGACAAGTTTGAAATCATAAAGCGGGCTCGCTCGAACCCTCGGAACACCCGAAACAACGCTAAATCATAGAATCACCCCCTAAAACCAATTGAATCAAACTTATGAATTTCAAGTTCTTCAATCTACCTCCAATGCAACGACGCACACTTATACTACTCGGATTGACACCAAATTTTGCGTGCAAGTCTTAAATGACAATACGGAACTATTCTCGGTCTCGTAATTCTGTTCGGACCTTGATATCATAAAAACCCGCTCCAAACCAAATTTAAAGAACTTCAAAATCCTTAAGGAATCAACTTTCACTATTAGGCGCCAAAACGCTCTCGGGTCATCCAAATCTCGATCCGGACATACGCCCAAGTCCGAAATCATCATACGAACATGTTGGAACCCTCAAATCCTGATTCCGAGGTCGTTTCTTCCAAACGTTGACCGAAGTCAAACTTGGCCTTTTAAGCTAACCTTAAGGAACCAAGTGTTCTGATTTCAACCCAAACTCTTCCAAATCCTGAACCAACCACTCCCGCAGGTCACAATTCAGTAAAAGCAAGTACGGGAAGTCTTATTTAGGGGAACGGGTTTCTAAAAAGTAAAACGACCAGTCCGGTCGTTACAACATGATGGCAGGGAATTTGTGAAGAAAGATTTTACTAAGAGAATTGAGTTTTACAAGTAGGGTTCTAAGGTAAATCGGAGAAAAAGAAAGGAATAGTAAAGGTAAAGAGTAAAAATTATGAGTAACCAAGAAGTTTATAGACGGCACAAATCGTTGTCATGATTATCTCGAAAACAGACAAAAATATTTGCCAAATGATGGGGTAACACGTGTTCGGGCCATTAAATGCGAAGAGGTGTGCGTCCTTTCAAGCATCAGAAACTGTTCGGAAACTTGCCCGCTAAGGAAAGAGGTCTTCTCTACTTTTCAGTAACACTAAGTCATTGTCACCGAAAAGTAAAGGTACTATCTGTATGTGGTAAAATTGGTTAGTGACAGTTGGACAAATGAAGAGGTGACACGTAGAGTTAAAGACATGTAGGATGTGAGTTAGCAAATAGTCGATACCGGTTGCAAGCATGTGGCTGGTGCTGGATGAATTTCGAAGACGGGGTAGCTGATAACAAAGGTTTGAAGAATTGATATCGTATAGCATTCAATGAGCAACCGTTACAAAGAATATCTGCATTTATAGCCAACCATTATGCAGTCATCAATGACAGTTTTATTCTCATTCAAGAGAAGCTTAATTTGGGGATCTTGTCTCCCTAAATAGAGCTATAAATAGGAGAATTAGTATTCATTGCAGGGCACGAGAAACATTCTGTACACAAAAGCTATATGTTGCTCTCAAATTATAAAATTATTTGCTTTCTTTTATTCTTAATATTGTTCATACTACTGCTTCCGAAGAAGCTCGTCATACTCATACCAACAGGCTTGTTTTTCTATAAGTTATTTTTACATTCTTGATTTCATTCTTGTTTATTTTATATTGTTGGATCAAGTTAATTCACATGTCTACAAATCACGTTACAAATTGTATTGTACAATTTTATAGGTAAACACTAATACTAATTTGTTTGGCTAAGTTCAAGCTAAAATTACTCTTAACGTTACCGTATGATATTGTGCGTTATAAGCCAAGTTCGCTTAAGTTTTGTTAACCATATATGTAATCTTCTGTTTCATTTTGTTAATCTACTTTTTGGGGACATTGTAAAGTGATAAGTACGTACTTAAAAAAAATTATTAGGGAAATGAAGCCATCTCTAAATTCCAATTTTAAGTTTTATCCCAAAGCTGATTTAGGCTAACTATCAAAACCCTTTATTAGATTTTGTGTTTGACTTTCCCTTTAATTGAAGAGGATGTTGACCCCATAAATGGTGCCATTTCTTGGTCTCCAATCACGATCCAATTCCATACCATCTGAAGGAAATAATATGGGCCACCCATGTGGGACCCTGGAAATAAAATAAAATAAAATAAGTAAAAAGAGGGGGGGGGGGGGGGGGGTAGGAGGAGAAAAATATCCATGGGAAATAGATGTGTCATTTAAATAAGAATTGTCTTGTTTAAATTAGTTTATATTTTTATTTTCAACCGTAATTTTTTCCTTCACAAAAACAACTAACAAAACTCTCTTCTTCCTTCCAAAAGTTCTTATAAAAGAGATTATGAGAAGGGCTACCGGTGACGATGTTCTATGAAGATTGGAGCAATCTTCTATAACATGTACAATTTAGACTTTAAACTTTTCAATATAGTTCCTGTTTGTAGTATGCAATTACGTTGATGATCTAGCAAAACAAATCAATGAAATTTTTGGAAGAACGGTGCGTATTATTGATCCTCTTGACCTTGACTTTGAAAGATTCATCAAGTTAGTTCTGTCATAATCAGTAGGACATTTTCACCCAACTAAATGTTAAACAAAACCAATAATTTTATCACGGTTCATGAATAGCAAAACAAAAGGACCAAAACACACACAGACGTACACATCTTTGTCAAAGACAAGGAATAGCAAGGACGTCATAGTAAAACTCGTGGCCAAAGTCAAATTTTAATAAGGGCATTTTCTTTTTCTTCTTTTTTTGTTTATAGTGTAATTATCCTAAAAATAGAGTATTAATATTTATATTGGTTGTTTTTTGGTCTATAGTGTAGTTATCATATAAAATATAATATTAATATTTACATTGATAATAAAATTCAAGCTGATAAGATGTTAGCCACGTATCTACAATGTATTACTTTTGATCTTGTTACGACCCAAATTTCCAACTATGGGTTCGTGATGGCACCTAATACAACTTACTAGTCAAGCTAACATTTGTCACAATAAACTAAGCAGTTTAATAGTTAAATCATCATAATAAGGATAAAGAGCGAAATCTCATTAATGCAAAATAAGGCTACAACCAAATGCTGTCTATTCCGAGGATTTGATGTCACATGTACATGAGCCACTAGGAGTACTAAATACAAGCCAGCAAATAAAAGTACAATATTGTCTGGTACAATAAATAGTAAATAGAGATAGGTAGGGGACTCCAAAGGCTGCGAATGTCATGCAGTACTACCTTAAGTCTCCTGAAAAAGGTCCGAGCTAATCACCTCTAAGAGCCGCTGGGAAAAATACGGGATCTACACAAGAAGTGCAGAAGTGTAGTATGAGTACAACCGATCACCTGTACTCAGTAAGTATCTGTAATGACCCGACCGATCGTTTTGAGAGTTGTAGCCTCGTTCCCCCATTTACTGCTTATTTGTACTTTATAGCTGTTATGTGACTTGCTGGGGTAGTCGGTTCAGGTCCGGAGAGATTTCAGAATGAATTGAGACACTTAGTCTCAAGGTTGGAAACTTAAGTTGAAAGGTTGACCGGATGTTGACCTATGTGTAAACGTCTCCGGAATGAAGTTTTGACGGTTCTGTTAGCTCTATTCGGAGATTTTGGACTTAGGATCATATCCGGATAGTGATTTGGAGGTCCGTAGTTGAATTAAGCTTGAAATGGCAAAAATTGGAAACTTAGAAGTTTGACTAAGAGTGGACTTTGTGGTTACTGTGCTTGGATTGGAGTTCTGGGAGTTCGAGTAGGTCCGTGGTGTCATTTATGACTTGTGTGCAAAATTTAGGGTAAGTCAGACTGATTTGATAGGTTTCGGCGTCGTTTGTAGAAGTTGGAATTTCCTTAGTTTCAATTGGCTTGAATTGGGGTGCGATTCGTATTTTTGATATTGTTTGAGGTGATTTGAGGGCTCGACTAAGTTCTTATCATATTTTAGGACTTGTTGGTATGTTTGGTTGAGGTCCCGGGAGCCTCGGGTTGATTTCGGATGGTTAACTGATCGAAAATGGGACTTAGTGCATTGCTGAAGCTGGGAGTTTTCTAGTGTGAGATGTCGCAGGTGCAGCTGGAGTGGCGCAGAAGCGAGATTTTGGTATGGCCTTGCGTGTATCGCAGGTGCGGAAAGAATTCCACAGGTGCGGACTCGCACCTGCACGTGGAGGATTGCAGAATCGAAAGAGAGCTTGGGGAGGCTGGTCCGCATAAGCGGACGATTTGCGTATATGCGCACCCGCAGAATTAGGGTTTGAGACTGCATGAGCGGTTGGTCAGCATAAGTTACTTCCGCAGATGAGGATGGTTGATCGCAAAAGCAGTGTCGCAGAAGCGGCTAGATGAAGCGCATAAGCAAAAAGGCTGGGCAGAACATTTAAATTCAAGGGTTCGTGATTTTTTTCCATTTTGAACATTTCAAGCTCAGGATTAGGCGATTTTTGAGAGGATTTTCGAGGGATTTCTTGAGGTAAGTCACTTGTGCTCATTTTTAATCAACAATATTGTTTCCCCATTGAATTTCCCACCTAGTTTGTGTGTATTTAAGGTGGAATTTTGGAGTTTGAGGCTAGGGATTTGGAGGGATTTGACTGACGATTTGGTGCCGGATTTTGTTGATGGGTTTTCAATGCCTTAGCTTTATATTTTGATGATCTAACAAACTTACTCTCAAAGAACCAGATAGGGAACCTGACATACTTGGTACACATTGATAATCAACGGACTCCAGCTAATGTGAACTGCTGCAACTTTAGAAGATAGAGGACCAACACAGGGACATGATCCCTTGTGCTTCCCTGACAGCAGTACGGAAGTCAACTGTGTACAGCTGGAAAGTGACTGCCACAGATACAGTGCAGCACAGTTCTGCAGTCACTTGTCCCTTTGACCAACCAAGTGCTTACATCACTCAAGTGATGTCATCCAAGTTGTATTTACAAGAGCATTACAACAAAACATTACTTGAACACTTGAGAATTAACTTCAAGCATTGAAGCCATCTGATATTCGAGCACTCAATTCTCAAGTGCATCAAGAACAAAGTTTAACACTGCTACAGACCAGTTCCTAAATCTAGTATCTTATTATCCTTAGTTGAGTTGTAACTTTGTAATTATTCTTCATTGTAACTCCTAATCTGCTTAGCTAGAAGCATTGCTTAAGAACCCCTTTGTGAAACCATAAACCCTTTGTGTTTGTGTAGTGACTAGAGTTAGTCATGAGTTGAAGTCTTTGTAATAGGTGTATTTCAAAGTGGCTTGTAATAAGTGTATTAAGAGTTAGTGAGGGATTAAGAGTTTAATTCCTAGATTGCACAGGTTGTAATCTAAATGTTGCTCATAGTGAAGTTGAAATCCTACCAGTGTAGGTCGTGGTATTTTATCCCCTTGAGCAGGAATTTTTCCATGTAAAACTCCCTGTCTTATTTACTTACTGTTTCATTAGCGTTCTCAGTGAAAATTCATAGAGTACCTGGTACTTTATAGCTTGGTGGACTCATATAAACTATCATTTGGTAAATTTGGTATTGTTGGACTCGTGATTGAATGGGATTTCGGGTTTTGTGACTTTTATCGGATTACGAGACGTGGGCCCGGGGGCAGGCTTTTGAGTCAACTTTTGGCTTTTGATTTATAACTTAGTATTTTCTTATGGAATTGATTTCTTTAGCCTGTGTTGATTGTATCGTACTGTTTGTGGCTAGATTCGGGACATTTGGAGGCCGATCTGTGAGGTAAGGGTGTGTTGGAGTAGAGATTTGCGCGGTTTGAGGTAAGTAACAGTTCTAAATTTGGTTCTGAGGGTATGAAACCCCATATTATATGTCGTGTGATTGGTTTGGAGGTGGCGCACATGCTAGGTGACGGGCGTGTGTGTGTGCACCATAGGAAGTGTGACTTGGTCAATTCCATGGAACTGTATAGTTGAATAATCTATTGTTGTCCGTATATTCTCCATGTGTTATAAAAATTGAACTGCAAATCATGGTAGAAATCATGTTTAGGCTTTGTGTTGGTACTATAGGGACCCACAGAGGCCATGTTACATGTTAAATTATCTGTTAATTGCTGCTTGTACTCAGTCACAGTTTTACTTGCATTTTATATCTCAGTCTATATTGTTCTCTATTGATGCATTATATCATTGTTGTTTGGGCTGATTATCATGATCTACTGAGAGCCTGAAAGACTGAAGAGGTTAATGACTGAGTGAGGCCGGGGGCCTGATTGTGAGGATATTTATGGGATCAGGATGCACGCCACAGCATGTTTTACTGATTTATACCATGGTTGGCTTGTTATAGCGCTTGGGCTGAAGGAGCCCCCCCGGAGTCTGTACACACCCTCAGTGAGCACAAGTGCCTACTAAGTGCGAGTGCCGAGCGACTTAGATGAATGAGAGACTGTGAGGAATAAGTGACTGTGAGGTTGGAGTGCATGGGAGGACTGAGTGACTGTTGTTCTAAGATTTTGAACTTGATTTCATTACTGTTGTACTTCAGTTGGCATATGTCATTGTCATGTAATTTCTGATAGATACTATATCCTGTTTCAATTGAACTTGACATGAATTAACTGTGTTAGCCTTAAATTGTCGAACTTGAAAGCATGCATATCTTCCTATGTTAAAATTTCTGGAATTGAACTATATCCGTGAAGCCCGTCACTACTTTCACTCCATTATTTAGTCTTGTTACTTACTGAGTTAGTTGTACTCACGCTACTCCCTGCGCTTCGTATGCAGATTCAGGTATTTCTGGATATGGTGGGTATTGATTTCTCTGCGCAACTTGATAGTTGGAGATTCCAAGGTAGATGCTCGGCGTTCGCAGACCTTGTCTCTCTTTCCCTATCTTTCAGCCTTATATTTTTAGTCTTAGTCTTTCATAAACAGTATTTCTAGACTTGTGTGGTATAGACGCTCATGTACTCAGTGACACCCCAATGTTGGGAATTTTCGTATTGGGTTTTGAACTTATATTCAGTTTTTGAGAGTTTTGATAATTTAAACTTGTGTTATTTTTACTTTCATTTAAAAAGTGTTGGCAATATTTTGAAGTGTCGGCTTGCCTAGTACCACGTTAGGCGCCATCACGAACGGCTAGGTTTTGGATCGTGACAGTATCAAACCTAACCTCGACAAGGTAGTGACAAGGCTATGACAAGAAACTAACTATAAACTTGTACGAGTAATAAGTAGAAACGAAAACAATGGCAATATAGAGAAACGGATAAAATGTAAAACTAAATATTAGAATAGATAATAGAGTTTCGGGGTATACATCACGACACAACCTCCTCACACAACACCATAACAGAGAATAACTACAAGACATCTTATCCGTTGTGGTGCGCAATCCGATCCCTATATCAATACTAGCAATAATCATTACCGTTGCAACCCGATTCCAATATATCAGTAATAGATACTGTTGCGCCATGCAACCCGATCCCAATATCAATAACAAATATCGTTGCAACGTGCAGCCAGATCCCAATATATCAATTCATTTGATAATGCCCAACAACAACCAAAACACAACAAATCTCACATCATAACATGAAAGAGAACTAAAATGCATAATTCACTAAGAAAATACAAGCACAAGCAAAGAAGGACAAACAAATTAATATTCAAGAGCTAACCTCAAAATATATGTCAACAAAAATATCAACAAGTCGTAACACGGGAGCAATCTAAGGTCACACAATACGACATAATACAATATAATAAAACAAAAAAGAACTAAAGGCAATAAGGCAAGTAAAGACATGAAGCAGATAAAAGCATCAATCTAATAACAGGTAAGAGCATGTAACAAGTAGAGCATGCGATAAATAAAACCATAAAATAGATGGAAGCATGTAACAAAGAAGACATAAATACGTCAAGTAAAAACATGTATCAAGTAAGAGCACATAACAAGGATAAGCACAAAATAAGAAAAGAGATAGTGCACATAATACGAATTCGCTCGCAAAACTCAAATTATCAAAATAACATCTAAAATAAAGAACCAAACACCAAAATTCCAAGAATTTATAGTTCATACTTCAAAATTTCAACTTTTCAGGACCCCAACCAAACATGCGTACAAGTCCAAAATTATCATGCAAACCTACCAGAATCGTCAAGATATCGATCCGAGGTCGTTTACCAATATTGTTGACCGTGGTCAAGTCTAACCATTTTCAAGTTCAAAAATCAAATTTTCTTTAAAAATTCACATTTAAACATTTCGGAAATCGACATGGACCACGCACGCAAGTCATAAAACATCAAATAGAGCTATGAAAGTTCTCAAATCATGAAATGAGGGGCTAGAACTCAAAACGAATGATAGGGCCAGGACAAATCTTATTGTAAAAAATATTATTTACCAATATAAAGATTTGCGTAGCTTAATTCAAAGTTCTAAAATATTTTTATTCTTAAAAAATTAGACAATCTTTCTTTCTATTTATATAAGGATTATGTACTTTTTTTATTTTTTTCTATAAACTTCAATATTATCTAAGTGATAATACGATAGAATTTCACAACAAATAAATATATTTGGGGCCCCTAAATTTAGGGTGCCTAAAGCAAAGGGTTTACCAGCTTCCCTCTTGAGGCGCCCCGTTTATATTCTATATATATATATATATATATGTTTACATAGCACCATTAATTTCATTTGACAATTTATTTCACTTGGTTATTGATGTATATTAGTTACCACATGGAAAGAGTAAATAAACTTCGTGATAGTGGTATCACTCCAGTTCTTGTTTTTAATGGAGGGCCTCTGACTATCAAGAAAAATGTGAAGGATCAATGAGCGATGCAAATTTTCTTCTTCTTTTTAATGAACTAGTAAGAATTTTTTTATATTTAGCCTCAATTTTCTATTCGTTTAAAAAAATATTTTCAGTAAGAAGGAAAAAAACTGAAGCATGCAAGAGACCTTCACTCTAAAGGAAACGAAGAACAAGCTGAAAAGCACTTTAGAAACGCGGTTCATATATCACCTAAGGATGCTCACGATTTAATAAAAGTAATGAGAGTCCATCTTGAATTCACTAATGAAAAACAATAACTTTTGTTTTTCCCAATATAATAATTGCATGTGAAGCTCTTAAAAGAGGAAAATATTAGATACAGTATGACCCCGTACGAGGTAGATGCATAAATGACATATCTAGCCATCAATGGACAAGTAGATGTTGTTATTACCGAGGACACAGATTTAATGGTTTTCGAGTGTCCAAGGGTAATCATCTATCCATTTTGTCCAGTCCTATCTTAAGTAGCTTGCAATAATTATTTAATGGATCATTTGTTTTGTTAACTACACGATAAACTAATTTTGTTCAATGTGATCAAACTAGATAATGTTCCTGTTGAAAAAGGATGGGAGAAGAAAAGAGTATTTATACTCAGAGCTGGTCAAAGATGAAAGATTTAAAAGTTTTATAAAGCACATACTTCTCGAAATGTGCATCTTGAGAGGTTGCGACTATATGAAGACTACGAATGGTTTTAGCACTAGAGGAAGCTCATGAACTTATGAAAGAGTTTAAGAGCTATGACGAAGTAAGTACGTATTAGAAAGGTGTTCAAATTTTAATAAGGGCCTTCTTTATTGTTTATAGTGTAGTTATCGTACAAAATATAGTATTAATATTTATATTGATTTTTTTTTATTATTGTCTGTAGTGTAGTTATCATACACAATATAATATTAATATTCATATTGGTAAGAAAATTTAAGTTAATAAAATGTAACCACGTATTTACTATAACGATCCGACTGGTCGTTTTAACTTCTAGAACCTCGTTCCCCAAAATAAGACTTTCCGTACTTGCTTTAACTGATTTATGACTTGCGGGGTTAGTTGGTTCGGGATTTGGAAGAGTTTGGGTTGAAATCGGTGTTGGATAATATCGCGCAAACATAGCATCATAATCACGTGTAATCTAAACAATTAGCACATACGGAGATTGTACGAGTTACCTCTTGAAGCGTGAACAAAGCAAATCGATATCCTTCTCCAGTTCCAGAATTGCAAGACCTCAGCAACCTTCCACAGTCTTCTACTGTGTTACCCAAATAAAAATCGGAAAACAGAGAACTTCGGGTGGGCGAAATTCAAGGAAGAAAAACATGTGTTTTTTCTGTGTCCAAAACGACCAGCTATATACCCATATATATATATATATATATATAGCTGCGTTTTTTAGGTCAAAATACTTTTCCAAAACCTGTTAGGTTTTCTTCTTTCCACCAAGGAAAGGTTTCCTTTATTTCCTATTATTCAGGCACAATAGGGACCACAGAATTTAATTAACAAGGCTTCCTATTATGGAATTAATTTCGAAATTTGAAATTAATTTCTACCATAACAAATTACCAATTATTTCACTAAAAATTCGTAATTGCACTCCTTAGTTCAATTTCGAAATTCTTCCATAAAACCTTATTTAACTCCCCATGTTAAAATTCAGATACTAATCAATCAAATTAAATTACTGACTATTTAATTTATTGATTACTTCCTTTAGACTTACACTTAACTTATTTCATGTGTCGGATACAAAATCCACCGGCCGGGTTTACATATGAAAACTTATTAGCTTTCATAAAGGAGTATCATCAATCTCAAAACCGAGACATGGATTCCATCAACTAATTATTACTTCGCCAATGTATATCATTGTTATCCAATTTACCAGGCTTATTGACTCACGAAAGAATCTCGCCTTTTAATAAATCAAAACAACAAGTGACATACACAGCTAATAATAATTATATCAGGATTAAGAGTATAAGTACATTAAATGGACTAGAGAAATTATTTTATAAAGTCAGTATAAAATACTTATCTCTACTTGATCCGTTCTATACATACAAAATGTATTAGCACAAGAAGTTGGAATTAGACCTATTCCCATAATCAAGATAAATTACATTTAATCTTGTACTACAACCATTCCTATGATTTGTCCAATTCCATCATTAGATTGTGAACATTATCTTTTATGTCTTACAAGAACCGATGATTTAATATTCCGTGTATAAGCTAAACTCTATACACTAAATCATCTACTATGTAAGCAATGGACACAAACCAATACATGATCTATTTAAAAGGAAACTTTATGGAATTTAAACAAGTAAATAAATAATTGGCCTTCAGAACACTGCTGCAGATTCTGAAGGCCACTCTGGCCGCGGTCCTGGCGTAACCGCGGTAGGACCGCGGCAGAACACTGCTGCAGATTCTGAAGGCCACCTTGGCCGCGGTCCTGGCGTAATCGCGGTAGGACCGCGGCAGGACGCGTATGGCTTATAGTATATTCTAACAATCTCCCACTTAGACTAATAACCATGCGTCTACAATTTTGACACCCATTCTTTCTACATGCTTATCAAAAGTCTTCTGTGGTAAGCTCTTAGTAAAGGGATCCGCCAAGTTGTTCTCTGACGCAATCTTGGTGACCACTACATCCCCTCTCTGCACTATATCACGAATTAAATGATATTTACGCTCAATGTATTTTGCCCTTTTATGGCTTCGTGGCTCCTTTGAATTTGCAACCGCACCACCACAATCACAATAAAGTGTAATTGGCACTTGAATCGAGGGAACCACGCCCAACTCTCTCAGGAAGTTACCGAGCCAAACTGCCTCTTTGGCTGCCTCAGAAGCTGCCACATATTCTGCTTCCATGGTGGAATCTGCAACACAAGTTTGCTTGATACTCCTCCTACTTATGGCTCCACCTCCAAGAGTAAACACATTACCTGAGGTAGACTTTCTAGAATCTCTGTCTGATTGGAAATCCGAATCAGTATACCCAATAGGTACAAGGTCATCCGAATGGTATATCAACATGTAATCCCTAGTCCTTTTCAGGTACTTGATTATATGTTTAACCGCCGTCCAATGCTCTTTCCCAGGATTAGACTGAAATCTGCTAACAACGCCGACGGCAAAGCAGATATCAGGCCTAGTGCATAACATAGCATACATGAGGCTCCCCACAGCTGATGCATAAGGGACCGCCTTCATCTTTTCTATCTCTTCATCAGTCTTAGGAGACTGATCTTTAGATAGAGAAATTCCATGTCTGAAAGGAAGAAATCTTTTCTTGGAATCATGCATGGTAAACCTGGAGAGTATTGTATCAATATAAAGACTTTGGGACAAGCCTAATATCCTTTTCTTGCGATCTTGCAAGAGTTTGATCCCAAGGATATGAGCCGCTTCTCCCAAATCTTTCATATCAAAATGTGTAGACAACCACTGCTTAACTGAATTCAATATGCCCACATTATTTTCTATGAGCAGTATGTCATCTACATATAAGATCAAAAACGCCACTTTGTCCCCATCCCACTTTTTGTATACACAAGACTCGTTCAGACATTGATCAAAACCAAATGTTTTAATCACCTTGTCGAAACAAGTGTTCCATGCCCTAGATGCCTGTTTCAGTCCATAAATGGACCTTTTAAGTTTACACAACATGTGTTCCTTGCCACTTTCCACGAAACCGTCTGGTTGCATCATATAGATGCACTCATCAAGACTTCCATTAAGAAAAACTGTCTTGACATCCATTTGCCAAATCTCATAATCATAATGAGCAGCAATGGATAAGAGAATTCTTATAGACTTAAGCATGGCTACTGGCGAGAAGGTTTCCTCATAATCGATCCCTTCTTTCTGAGTGAACCCTTTCGCTACAAGCCTTGCTTTAAAAGTTTGCACTTTTCCATCTACACCTCTCTTTTTCTTATAGATCCACTTGCATCCAATGGGTTTAACCCCATCAGGTGGTTCTACAAGATCCCAGACTTGATTAGAGTACATTGACCCCATCTCTGATTTCATAGCGGCAACCCACTTATCGGCATCTTTATCATGTAGTGCTTGGTCGTAATTGACAGGTTCGGAAGTATGCTCCTCGGAGATCCTAGCATATGATTCTCCCAAGAGCGTATAACGAATTGGCTGTCTTATTACTCTCCCACTACGACTACGCACTACATCACTTGCAACTATACCATTTTGATTCTGTGGTTGAACCACAATCTCATCAGGTGTCACACCTCCTTTTTTACACACCTACCCCGAAGGATAATGTATAAGGGAGTTTTTCCATTTAAAGTGACATTATTCGAAATAGAGTTATTTATTTATTTTTAGAGTCTCCACTTGGGATAGGATTGGCTTTTGGTGTCCCAAGTCACCGGTTTATTTTGAATCCCAAATCGAGAAAAATTTCGACTTCCCAATTGGAGTCTGCGAACCAGAAATTCTGAATAAGGAATTCTGTTGACCCGAGGGAAGGTGTTAGGCACCCCCGGATCCCGTGGTTCTAGCACGGTCGCTTAAATTATTATAATTGGCCTATTATCTGATTTTAATACATGTCACCCTATGGTGCAATTTTTAAAAATTTGTTTAACCGCTTTTAATTAGTTTTTTATGAAAGTGAACGCCGTTTAAAAGCGTGTTCTTGGATCACGTCACATGAAATGCACCCGGATCCTCGACACCTCCTATTCAACGTTTTGGGATTTGGATTTGGGTCGCATGAAATGCACACCCGTATTTAAGAAGGTAAAATTATTAAAAGCGCGCCTAAAGTGGCTAGCGTCTTATTAACTTTGCGGGAAGCCATGAAGATTCGCTAGATGGCATGTCCCGAATTTCTAAAATTAATTAATTAATTAAATGAGGGCCATGCGTTTTGAGATTTTTTTTAGTACACACCTCAAATTATTTTTTTAAAGGATACTCAAACTAAAGTTCGGGAGGCCCATGAACTATTCTTATCTATTATAGCCCGCCTCCATTCTAATTAGTGGGCTTAATTACGTAGAAATAAATGCGATTCGAGGTTTCCATCCAATTAATTAAAGAAACACATGAGGGGAATTACTCATTTTTGAACGTAGGATCAGCCCAGTATAAATGGTCCAAGGGCCATTTAATAAAGATGCAATCAAACACGGCCGCAGGATCTAATGAATGAAGAACTGGCTCCAGATGAAGCCAGGCCTCATGGTGTGTTCACAAAAGGGCATTGATTAGAATTGGGCCATTGTTAGGCCTGTTTCTTGTGACCTGATCAGCCCATGCCCAAGACACAATAATATATGCATAATCGACATTAATAACATAAACATGACATCTAATTTAACAGATTATGATTCAAATCCTTTGACACAAATTAACTGAAACTTCAAATCAATTCCCATCTTTAAAAAATGCCTGGGCTGAAAATGAATCCAGATTCGAACAAGGAGAGCTTCCCATAGGGAACAGCAGCCTTAGCTCGAATCTGCGATTCAGACCACAGGCCAGCTCTTTTAACTTCACTTTTCAATTGCAATAAAGGGACAACCTACAGTAATTATTACGTTCAAATTAAAGAAGATGCATAAATTATTGGATGCAGATTTCGAAAACTCTAGTCACATGATCTCACAGCTAAAACTATGGAAATTAAACACTGAAATATTGAACTGTTTCAAACATCTATTAGGCGTAGAAGTAACACTGGTATCAGCACACACACATTAGTCCTAAAATCATTTTCGGCTTATACAATATTTCAAATCTAACATTTAAATTAACATGATGGCAAACCTTGAGAAAAACTCAACATGGATTACTAAAATTAAACTATACTAAAGCTAACACTACCAAATAGGATATACATGAGTCCAACAGTCCATATACATAATCCCTCAAGTATTCTACCAAACTAACCAGCTACGAGTTTCCAATGGAATGGAAGAGCAACATGAATTTCAATAACACTACTACTATGAATGAGCTAGACTACATGCCATCACACTACACTACTAACTTCAGGAATTTTAAAGCAGATGATCGATATTGACCATTAAAAGAGAAAACAGCCATTCATTCATGTATCTTCAAACCATTACAGTTTTCCTATTTTTCATCTCATCCCTTAGATAATCAAGGAATACCTGGAGATTGGACAAAGAAAATGAGCAGAAGTGAGACAACAAGCAGAAATCAGCAGCAATCAACAGCAGGAAACATCCCAGCAAACCAGTTTTAAAATCAAAACAGTGTTCGACCAGTCTACCCAAAACAATTTCACTTGAATGCAAACCCAAAACTTCAAAATCAGGCCTTGGAGCCAAATTCAATCCATTTTTCTAAGCCTTAAATGAACCAAAAATGCTCCAGAATTAGAGAAGCTTCAAGAAATCAGAGCAGAAGCAATGAAACAGTATTTTCTAGAAATTTTGGCCGCCTAGAACTTTTTAGGGATTTTCAGCCCTTCCCCCCCTCTGCCCTGAGCCTCAAGTAACTATGCCTTTATAGGCAAGTTACTAGGGCAGCCTTAGGGGTTTTGTTTTTTCATTTTAGACCTTTCCTAAGTTTCCTTTTTGCTAGTTAGTCCTCTATTTTATTCCTTGCTACCCAAGTTAAACCTAAAATTTACTAGCACACCCCTACTAGAAGCTTCTAGGAAGCCTCTTGGGCAGTTACTTGAGAGATTCTCTCAGTACATTACCCAAGTTACCCCTTAAGCACCCTGTTATTACCTCTGAAAAACCAAACCAACCACGGGTTACAATTGACCCAATAACCCAAACCCATTTGGACGGGCTGTTCATTACCAAACGAATCAGAGACAGCCCAAAGCCCAAACTAACAACTATCTAAATTGACGAGCAAATCCGCAAGACAGAATAACCCAACATGATTTCGAGAGCAATCCAAACTAGATTATTAATCAATTAACAAAACTAGGTAGGTAATTAACTAGGTTAATAAACCAAAATAACCTAATTAAACTAAGTTAAAGAGACTAAGATAAAAATGGGGAAAAATCAGAATTTTAACTTATAACACTGATAAAACTCAACAGGCTAAGAACATCAGCAAACACGTTTTTATGGTTTTGAAAAAATGGAATAGAAAGGGCAAAAGAACAAGAAACACTCACACTCAGAAAATTAATCAAGTCAAATAAGGAAAAAGAAAAGAAAAGAAGAGGAACAATGGGTAAAAATGAGACCAAAAACGGACCTCAAAATGAAATGAAACTCACCAGCTAAACTCGAAATGACTCTTGATATCTTGATTCACACGAAATTGATACCAGTCGCTTTTCTCTGTCAAGAAATTACGAATAACATCAATTTTGTAGTGAAGCAATCCTCTGAATGTGAGAAGAGCAAGCTTGGGTCGATGCATGCCACAGGAATTGGTTTTGAACTTTTAGGGCTCTTATCCGGATCTAAGATTCGAGGAGTTCTGGGAAGATTCGAAGGAAAATAGTTGTGGATTTGGTACGAAGGGATCATGGGGGTTGTAGGGTGTTAGTTTGGGGTGGTTTAGGACCGGCGCCGCCGTGGGCGACGGAGGTGGCGGCTAGGGTTTTGGAGATTCGAAGGGTTCCAGTGGGAGTCGGGGGAAAATAATGGTAGATTCATGATGAGGGGGAGACAGGGGTGTTGTGGTGTAAATTTGGTTAGGATTGGACGCTGGCCACCGCCGTAGGCGATTTTCGGCGGTGGTAGACGGCGGCTCAGGGCGGAGGGAGACGGTCTCTAGGGTTTGACGGAGAAGAGAGACGAGAAGGAGGGGGTGTCGTTTGGACATTTAAATATTAAAAGACCCAAGCTTCAGGACCGTCCGATCAAGAAACCTCGACGGTCCTGATCTAACGCCAATGAAACGGCATCGTTTTATTACAATATGGCTGGACCGGGTACTATGGGTTGGGTTTGGACGGGTTTCAGATGTGCAAAGGTTTGGGCTTGGGGTGTATTTGGCCCAAATTCGGGTCTTTTATTAAGGAATCCATTTTTCTTTTCATTTTCTTTTCTTTTTCTTTTCAAATTAAACAAAATCTAAATTAACTCTAAAAACTAAATCAACCTACCCAACTATATTAAGCTCTAATTAATAACCAACACAAATTAATTAAAAACCAATTTAAGTGACAACTGAACAAAATTCAAAGCTAAAATTAAACAAAGCAAATAAATCAATTTTTGTGATTTTTTTGTATTTTTGTAAAACCCTAATTACTAATTAATCTAAAATATATAAAATTAAATCCTAAATGCAAATGCAATGCGTATTTTTGTATTTTTTATGAATTTATGTTAAATTAAAAAAATACACACAGTAAAATGCAAATAAACACGAAAATTATGCAATTAATTCCTACAAATTAAACAATTAAAAGAAAAATCCTAAATCTAAGAAATCTGTAGGAGTAATTCGTGCGAGGCAAAAATCACATGCTCACATCAGGAACCTGAGTCTCCATGCTATCCAAAAGGATATCAACGACTTCTTCCTGTTGTGCAGTTTGCTCTACATAACTCCCACTACTTTGTGGTAGTATGACTTCGGGCACTTGTTCTTGCGGGACATTAAGTCTATTGACATTTCTCCCACTACTAAAATGCAATGGTATGTCAAATCCGACTTCGGGGTTTTGTATATGGTCGTTTTGTTTATCAGATGACTGAGTTTCCATTCCTTTGCTTAGTTCATGTAAAACGATTTTACTTTTAGGAACATGATTTACCAAATAGTCCTCTTCAAGAAACTTGACATTTGTGCTAACAATTACCTTCTTTTCTTGAGGACAATAAAATAAACCACCTTTCGTTCCTTTTGGATAGCCTACAAACACGCATATATCTGTTCTTGCCTCCAATTTATCCGTTTTCCCTTTTAGCACATGTGCCGGACAACCCCAAACTCGAATATGCCGCAAACTAGGCTTGCGCCCAGTCCATAATTCCTTAGGGGTCAAAGGTACTGACTTTGAAGGAACTAAATTCAGAATGTAATTTGCTGTTTCTAAGGCATGTCCCCAAAAAGACGCTGGCAAACTTGAATAACTCATCATTGATCTAACCATTTCCATAAGAGTCCTATTTCTCCTTTCAGCTACACCATTCTGTTGTGGTGTTCTAGGAGCAGACAATTGAGATGTTATCCTTCTGATAGATAACCAATGAATTCCGCAGAGAGGTATTCCCCACCACGATCAGATCGTAATGTTTTGATATGTTTATTAAGTCATTTTTCAGTCTCAGCCTTAAATTCCTTGAATTTTTCAAAGCATTCACACTTACGACGCAATAAATAGACATATCCATATTTTGAGTAATCATCAGTGAAAGTCACAAAATACTCAAAACCACCTCTTGCCTGGACGTTCATTGGACCACACAAATCAGAATGAATTAATTCTAATTTATCACTTGCTCGATTTCCTTTTGAGGGAAAATTTCGTTTTGTCATTTTTCCTTCTAAACAGGATTCACATGTTGGTAGTGCCTCCACTTTCAATGAACTTAAAGGTCCATCCTTGACCAACCTTGAAATTCTGTTTAGATTTATATGACCCAAACGCAAGTACCATAAATATGTTTCACTCAATTCAGGAGAACGTTTTTTCTTATTTGGTAAATCAATATAATTCAATTCTTTAGAGTGTAACAGTTTAGGTATAGAGTCAACTACAAAAAGACCATCAATCAATGTAGCCGAAGAGAGATAACGTTTATTATGAGTAATAACACATTTATCAATGTCATGACAATTAAAATCATAACCATCTCTCATAGCGCTAGAAACCAAAATTAAATTCCTTCTAACGGAAGGTACATATAATGTGTCTTTTAAAGTTAAAACTCTACCACTACCAAACGAAATACTAATATTTCCTAATGCTAAAGTTGGGGCTGCTGAACCGTCTGCTTGATAAACATTGATTTCTCCTCTACTTAGCCGACGCGTTACCTGAAACCCCTGCAAATAAGTGCAGATATGATTAGTGGCTCCCGAATCTACACACCATGACATGGTAGAAACAGCCGCTAAAAATGTTTCAACGACAAGTAGATGTAAATCACTTGGTTTATTTTTCAGCTTGGCCAGATAAGTTGGACACTGCTTCTTATGATGCCTAGGTTGCTTGCAATGATAACACTTGCCCTTAGCCTTTTTCACACCAGCAGTCGCGCCACCAACAGAGGGTTTTTGAGCCTTTTTCTTTTTCTGCCCGCCTCTCGGCTTAGAAGAAGAACCTGCCTCAAAATTCAACGCCACAGGAGGAGCTTGTGACTTGATAATAGTCTCTGCCGACTGCAGCTCATTCAACAATTTCGCAAGGGACAAATCCATTTTGTTCATGTTATAATTCAGGCGAAACTGCTGAAAACTGTCAGGCAAAGTCTGCAGGATCATTTCAACCTGCGTGTCCTTATCAATGTTAGCTCCAAGGACCTCCAGTTCATTCAGAAGACTCATCATCTTCAAAACATGGTCCCTAACCGATGAACCTTCAACCATTTTGGTATTCAGAAGGGCTTTCATGGCAGTCTGCTTAGCCGCACGATTCTGATCTCCAAACATTTCTTTGAGATTTTCCAGAATGTCATAAGCAGACTCCATCGACTGATGCTGATGTTGCAGAACATTTGACATGGATGCCAAAATGTAACACCGCGCCATCTCATCAGCCTTAATCCATTTCTGGTAAGCCTTTTGTTCATCATCTGTGGCATCATCTCCAGGTTTTTCTGGACACACCTCATCGAGCACAAATTTGTACTCTTCAGCAAGTAGAACAATATCCAAATTTCGTTTCCAATCAACATAATTCGGACCCTCAAGTTTGTTTTGAGTAAGAATGGCAGTAAGGGGATTGAAAGCAGTCATTGTCAATCTGGGAGACATTAAATATTTAAATAGATCAAATCAGTTTGTATTATTGAATATTAAAATTCAAAACACACTATATATATACAATCTATGCACCTTGAACAACAAATTTCGATGGGAAAGAAGCTATTCTTGCAATATACATATATAATGACAGATTATCCACCCCATAAACTTAAATAGGTCATACTCAGATGGAGAGTAAACTGTTAATTTAAGCCAAGTGAATATCAACATTCAACATATATTAGTCCCATTGAACCAACATGCATACTCAGATGGAGAGTAAATACTAGTAATCAATGACTAGTATAATCTAGTGATTATTCATAATGTTTTTATCCGATATGGAAGAAGACCTACGTCAACGTGTAAAAACATTATATCACTAATTTTTAACCCCGGAGACCATGGGAATTGATCCCCACGATTACTGGAATTAAAAACAACTAAAAAAAATTTAGAATTTTAAAAAAAAACAGCAAAAACACCATTTAAACGACCCCGAAAACCCAAAAAACGGCTTACACCATGAGCGAAGCTCATGAGTATTTCTCACTGGGCCGTTTCGCATGGACCTGCCAAGTTTCATGTCAATCGGAGTCCGTCAACTAGTTTACCTCCGATTTTCTGCCCTAATTCGGCCAAAACTGTTTTTACGTTTTTCATGATTAAATTCAATTTTCAGATTATTCTAACTTAACATCACCAATATTAATAGAATATTTTAAGTTTTCAGAATAATCAATACAACCCATAACAGATAATCACGCCAAAACAGTGCAGGTTTTCAGAAAAAACAAACTTTGTATGTAATTCAAAACTTGCATATAGAACATGATATTAATCCTTATGGTTTATCCTAATTATTTAATTAGACGTGAGTAGGCTCTGATACCAATTGTTGGATCATATTGCGCAGCGGAAGCAAACATAGCATCATAATCACGTGTAATCTAAACAATTAGCACATACGGAGATTATACGAGTTACCTCTTGAAGCGTGAACAAAGCAAATCGATATCCTTCTCCAGTTCCAGAATTGCAAGACCTCAGCAACCTTCCACAGTCTTCTACTGTGTTACCCAAATAAAAACCGGAAAACAGAGAACTTCGGGTGGGCGAAATTCAAGGAAGAAAAACGTGTGTTTTTTTTCCTGTCACCAAAACGACCATCTATATACCATATATATATAGTTGCGTTTTTTAGGTCAAAATACTTTTTCAAAACCTGTTAGGTTTTCTTCTTCCACCAAGGAAAGGTTTCCTTTATTTCCTATTATTCAGGCACAGTAGGGACCACAGAATTTAATTAACAAGGCTTCCTATTATGGAATTAATTTCGAAATTTGGAATTAATTTTTACCATAATAAATTACGAATTATTTCATTAAAATTTCGTAATTGCACTCCTTAGTTCAATTTCGAAATTCTTCCATAAAACCTTATTTAACTCCCCATGTTAAAATTCAGATAATCAAATTAAATTACTGACTATTTAATTTATTGATTACTTCCTTTAGACTTACACTTAACTTATTTCATGTGTCGGATACAAAATCCACCGGCCGGGTTTACACATGAAAACTTATAAGCTTTCATAAAGGAGTATCATCAATCTCAAAACCGAGACATGGATTCCATCAACTAATTATTACTTCGCCAATGTATATCATTGTTATCCAATTTACCGAGCTTATTGACTCACGAAAGAATCTCACCTTTTAATAAATCAAAACAACAAGTGACATACACAGCTAATAATAATTATATCAGGATTAAAAGTATAAGTACATTAAGTGGACTAGAGAAATTATTTTATAAAGTCAGTATAAAATACTTATCTCTACTTGATCCGTTCAATACATACAAAATGTATTAGCACAAGAAGTTGGAATTAGACCTATTCCCATAATCAAGATAAATTACATTTAATCTTGTACTACAACCATTCCGATGATTTGTCCGATTCCATCATTAGATTGTGAACATTAACTTTTATGTCTTACAAGAACCGATGATTTAATCTTCCGTGTATAAGCTAAACTCTATACACTAAATCATCTACTATGTAAGCAATGGACACACAAACCAATACATGATCTATTTAAAAGGAAACTTTATGGAATTTAAACAAGTAAATAAATAATTGGCCTTCAGAACACTGCTGTAGATTCTGAAGGCCACTCTGGCCGCGGTCCTGGCGTAACCGCGGTAGGACCGCGGCAGAACACTGCTGCAGATTCTGAAGGCCACCTTGGCCGCGGTCCTGGCGTAACCGCGGCAGGACGCGTATGGCTTATAGTATATTCTAACAATCGGAACACTTAGTTCCTTAAGGTTGGCTTAAAAAGGCCAAGTTTGACTTCGGTCAATATTTTTAGTAAACAGACCCGGACTGGCGTTTTGTTGGTCCCGGAGGGTCCGTAGGAAAATATGGGACCTAGGCGTATGCCCGGAATCGAATTCCGAGGTCCCTAGCCCGAGTAATGAATTTTTGGTTAAAAATTGTTAAATTGAAATTCTAAGGATTTAAAGAATTTAATAATGTTTGATCATGTTGGTATCAGGACCGTATGTTGGTTCCGGAGCCCGGTACAGGTCCAATATAGTATTTAAGTCTTGTCTGTGAAATTTGGTGAGAAACGGGACTGATTTGACGTGATTCGGACGTCCGGTTGTAAAAATAGGAATTTGAGTGCTCTTAAGGATTTCATGCGTTCTGGAGTTGAATTCGTAGTTTTAGATGTTATTTCGGCGATTTGATCGCTGGAGCAAGTTTGTACAAGGTTGTTGGACTTGTGTGGGTGTTCGGAGTGGAGCCCCGACGGCTCGGGTGTGTTTCGGCCATGGGTTGGGGGTGAAAAACACCCCAGTTTTTTGGTGTTTCTGTGAAAAGTTGCAGGTCTCGCAAATGCGAGAAAATGTTCGCAATTGCGATGCTTTTGTCGCAATTGTAACTTCGCATTTGCGAACCTAATGTCGCAAATGCGACATCAGAGGCCTGGACACAACTTTTAAAAACGGGACTTAGGCCATTTATTTCATTTTATCTCTACACTTAGGCGATTTGGGAGCTTTCAAAGAGGGGATTTCAACCTAGCATTGTGAGGTAAGTTATTTCTACTTAAACTGAGTTTAATACTTGGGTTTTTGGGTAGATTAACACACAAAAATTAGTAAAAAATTCATGGGATTTGAGTAAAACCTAGGGTTTTGATAAAAACAAGATTTAACCATGAAATTTATTATGGAATGAAGTAGAAATTATATATTATTGATCCTTAGGATATGGGTAACAACTTTCTTCAAAAAAATTCCGGAATCCGGGCACGTGGGCCCGGGGTCGAATTTTAGGAATCTTGTAATTTGGGTTGGGGAATCACCCTAGGGGTTGGGATATGAACCTTTAAGCCTATATTGATTGGTTTCTACGCTATTTGGATAGTTTTGGAGTGTTTGGCACCAAATTAAAGGTTTGGACTTAAGCTTAGATCGGAAATTACGCTTTGGAGCGAGGTGAGTCTCCTTTCTAACCTCGTAAGAAGGAATTGTCCCCATAGATGAGCTAATTAATCATGTGTTGCTAATTGTGGAGACTATGTACGCACGAGGTTACGAGAGTCCGTAGTTTAGGACCCGTATCATGCTTTATTTGCAAACGTCTATATCCTTTCATGTTTATGAGATCACTTAGGACCTACTAGGAGTTGGAAATAAAGGTATGAGAACGCATGCACTCACTTGGTAGCTTGTGCGAATTTATTTGACTATGATTTGAGCTTTATGTGCCCTTTTGATGATGATTAATATTTTTGGATCGGGGTGATCGCCTTGGTAGTAATAGATGCATCTATGGCTTGCGCCATTCGATCCTCTGGCAGTGCACATTTCCTTTTATGTTGGATCGGGTCGAACGACCTCGGCATAATGTGCGCATGATATTTATGTGAATTCTTATTCATGATTTGCCTTGCTGCATGCCCAAAAATGTAAGTGGCTAACTGTGATATTATCTAGGAATTGACCTATCACTTCTTGCTATGAATTGTCATTTATTTGTGATATCCATGCTTAGTATGACACTTCTTTGTTTTTTTATATATATTGATCGACCCTAGTAAATGTCAAGTCGACCTCTCGTCTCTACTTCTTCGAGATTAGACGGGATACTTACTGGTACATATTGTTTATGTACTCATACTACGCTTATGTACTTAATTGTACAGGGTCTGAGGCAGGTACATCTGGTTACCAGTCTGGTGTGCATTCTTGATCGTAATCCGAGATTCCACGGTGAGCTGCTCCTTTCCTATGCCGTTCAGCAGTGTGTTGGAGTCTCTCTGTACTTTTGGTTGTCTATTTTAGTTCGGACAGTAGGATAGATTCATTCTTTTGTGTATTCTACTAGATGCCAACATATTTGTGACACCAGGTCTTGGCACACACATTGGTAGACTATTCTTTTGGGTTTGTATAATTATTAATTTATGTTGTAAATTTTCACCTGTTTCAAATTCAAATTAAGAAAATTGTTGTGACTGTTTTAGTAAAATAAAATTTGAACTCACTAGTACTTCCGCTTTGGCTTGCCCGACAGCGGTGTTGGGCGCCATCACGACCTGTAGTGAAATTGGGTTGTGAAAACATGGTATCAGAGCGCTAGGTTCACGTAGGTCTCACAAGTCATGGGCAAACCTAGTAGAGTCTTGCGGATTGGTACAGAGACGTCTGTATTTATCTTCGAGAGGCTATAGGGTGTTAGGAAACTACTCTTTCTTCATTTCCTATGGTGCAGTGGTTAGTGCACTAAATTTCCCCTCTTTTATTCTCTCACAGATGGTGAGGACGCGCACAACAGCTGCTCCAGACCTAGGAGGAGCTGCTCCCCCCGTTGCTAGAGACCGAGGTAGAGGCTGGGGGAGGGCACTGGCCCGAGGTAGGGGACGAAGGCGTCCCGGAGCTATTCCAGTAGCGCCACCGGCGGATCCTGTGGAAGATCCCATCATTGAGGAGCAAGGCGAGGTGCCTGCAGTTGAACCTACCTCGGCGGACTTCATGACAACACCGGGATTTCAGAAGGTCATGGGTCGTATGTTGCGGTTCATGGACACCATGACTCAGGCTGGTTTATTTCCAGCGGATCCAGCTACATCACAGGCAGGAGGGGGAGCACAGACCCCTACTGCTCAGGCTCCTGGACATGCAATTACAGTATATCAGACTCCGGGTGCACTACCCGCAGGTGGGGCTCAGGCTATCTCCAACCTTACCCCCATTCCCTATAATGGGGGCAATTTTTGGGGTAATTTAGCTCCAACCCTCCCCCATTTTTGTTCCCAAAATGGGGGATGAATAGTGTTCCCTCAAATATGGGGGTACACTATTCATCTCCCCCATTACTATTCATCACTTTTTTATTATTATTTTATTATTTAATCTTTTAATTTATCTCTTTATATATACCTAATTATGTTTATGTAATGTCTTTATAATATTAATTTTACATCTTAACTTTGGTGTATAATTTTGATAAATTAATTTTCGTGCATTTATTATTTTTATGTAAAATTATAAGTTAATTTTATTATAAGTTATAATTGTACAAAAAATATATAATTATCTCAAAAAATGAACGGTGCAAATATAAAATATTAGATGTTGCTAAAATTGAAAGGTGCGAATATAAAATATTAGATGTTGCTAAAATTGAAAAGTGAAGATTGAAAATACATTAAAATTGGAAATACATGACAATTAAAAATATATTAAATTAAAATACATAAAAATTGAAACTACGGTAAATAGCATAATAACTTAGTAGGGAGCTATGTCGTTTCCAGATACACAAACTCCAATTCAAGATGATTTGGAAGGTTCAACTCCAATAGTAGAAATGGCAGTAGATGAAAATCAACGATTTCAAGAATTTTTAGCTCGACATAGAAGAATTAAGGACAATGATGCTCATTTTGCACTTCGTAATGCATTAATAGATCATTTTATGGGAGATACTAGAGGTTGAAGTTGAATATTTATGTAGTAATTCGAATGAATTTTATCGTTATGTAATATGTATTTAATTAATCTTGTATCCCAATGATTTCACTTTTATTTGAATTATTAGATTAATCTATAATAATTGCTTACAAATTATATTATTTAAAATTTTATGGAATTGTTTTAATGTAAATTACAAATTAATAAAAATAAAAGATGGAATTTGTTTAATGGAAATTAAAAAATAAAATGAAATGAAAGATAATAATATAATATAGAAGAGAGAGAAGAATATAAAAAAGTTTAGGGAAAAAATGAGGGAATGGTTGGAGTAAGTTGTCCCAAAATGGAGAAATCCCCATTTTGAGGACCAAAAATGGGGTAAAGGTTGGAGATGCCCTCAGCCAGTTACTGCAGGAGTACTCGAGCCCGGACCAGCTGCGGGTGGTGATCCGCAAAAGTTGTTGGACAGATGGACCATGCTACACCCTCTGTCTTCGGGGGGGGGGGGGAGCGTCATGAGGATGCCCAAGATTTCATTGATAGGTGTAGGGACAGACTGCAGAACATGAGGATATTGGAGTCGCATGGGGTTGACTTCACTACTTTCCAACTGGAGGGCAGGGCCCGTAGATGGTGGCAGTCGTATGTTCTTGGCATGCCAGCAGGTTCTACTCCCATCACTTGGAGAGAGTTCACATAGTTATTTCTAGACAGGTATATCCCACCCTTTGAGAGGGAAGAGCTACGGTATCAGTTTGAGCAACTTGAGCAGGGTCAGATGTCTGTGACCGACTATGAGGCGAGGCTTTCTGAGCTATCCCGCCATGCATTGATGATACTTCCTACTGATGCGGAGAGGGTGCGGAGGTTCATTGCAGGGTTGCATTCTAGCATTAGGGCCAATATGCTTATCAGCTAGTGGTGGAGATTGCTCGGAGGATTGAGGGCTACCGTCTGAGAGGTAGGGAGCAGATGCAGCAGGACAAGAGAGTTAGGTTCTCCGGAGAGTTCAGAGGTGCCCCGGCTAGGGGTAGAGGTCAGTTTGGGAGGGGTCAGCCTAGCAGGCCCCCACATTCAGCACCACCACCTACTCGAGGTGCTCCAGCGCGCCCCTATTTCAGCACCATGCCAGAGAGTTCTTATCGCCCGCCAGCTATTCAGGGTTCTTCTAGTGGGTATTCAGGTCCCCAGGGTTCTTCTGGTTCTTATTTCAGTGCTATGCCGGAGGGTTCATACCGTCCACCGGCTATTCAGGCTTCTTCTAGTGGGTCTACAAGCCATCAGGGTCAGCCATCGGGACAGTAGGCCGCCGCACCGCAAGGTTGTTTTGACTGCGGAGATCTTGGTCATAAGAGGAGATACTGCCCCAGGCTTCGGGGCAAGGCAGTGCAGCAGGGCCAACAGCCCACGATTTCAGCACCGGTTGCTCAGCCGCCTAGAGGCGGGGGACAAACAGGTAGAGGCTACCCTAGAGGTGGAGGCCAAACAAGGAGAGGTCAGCCAGCTACTGCTCAGTCAGGTGGAGGCCAGCCAGCCGGCGCTCCAACCAGATTCTATGCTCTTCCGGCCAGACCAGATGCATTGGCCTCAAATGCCGTTATCATAGGTATTATTTTCGTCTGCAGTAGAGATGCTTCAGTGCTATTTGATCCGGGGTACCTATTCATATGTGTCATCTCTGTTTGCTCGTTTTCTGGTTATTCCTCGTGAGCCTTTGGGCAATCCTGTTCATGTGTCCACCCCTGTGGGCGATTTTGTGGTTGTGGATCGGATCTACCGGTCCTATGTGGTCACATTCTGTGGTTTCGAGACTAGAGCAGATCTCTTATTGCTCGATATGATCGACTTTGAGATCATCCTGGGCATGGGTTGGTTATCTCCATATCACGCCGTCCTAGAATTCCATACCAAGACTGTTACATTAGCAATGCCAGGGTTGCCAAGGTTGGAGTGGAAGGGTTCCACAGTTGATACATCTAGTCGGGTTATTTCTTTCCTGAAGGCTCGACGTATGGTCGAGAAGGGGTGTTTGGCTTATCTAGCTTATGTTCGGGACACCATCGCAGAGTCTCCGACGATTGATTCAGTTCCAGTAGTCCGGGAGTTCGCCGACGTGTTTCCTTTTGACCTTCCTGGCATGCCACTGGATCGTGATATTGATTTCTGCATTGATTTGGCTCCAGGTACCCAGCCTATATCTATCCCACCGTACCCTATGGCTCCGAAAGAGTTGAAAGAGTTGAAGGAGCAGCTTGAGCAGTTGTTAGCAAAGGGGTTTATTAGACCGAGTGTGTCACCTTGGGGTGCACCAGTGTTGTTTGTAAAGAAGAAGGATGGGACCATGTGGGTGTGCATTGATTACCGCCGGTTGAATAAGGTTACCATCAAGAACAAGTACCCGTTGCCGCGCATTGATGACTTGTTCGATCAGTTGCAGGGTGCTAGGGTGTTCTCTAAGATCGACTTGAGATCAGGGTATCATTAGTTGAGGATTCGGGACTCGGATGTTCAGAAGACTGCCTTCCGTACTAGATATGGTCATTATGAGTTTCTGGTGATGTCCTTTGGCCTGACTAATGCCCCAGCGGCATTTATGGACTTGATGAACCGGCTGTTCAGACCTTATATTGTTTCCTTTGTCATCATCTTCATTGACGACATCTTGATATACTCCCGTTGCTTGGGGGAGCATGAACATCATTTGAGGGTAGTGCTTCAGACCTTGCGGGAGCAGAAGCTATATGCTAAGTTCTCCAAGTGTGAGTTTTGGCTAGAGTCAGTGGCGTTCTTGGGGCATATTGTGTCAGGAGAGGGTATTAAGGTGGATCCCAAGAAGATTGAGGCAGCTCAGAGTTGGCCACGTCCTACTTCAATGACCGAGATCAGAAGTTTCCTGGGGTTGGTAGGTTATTATCGGCGATTCGTGCAGGGCTTTTCATCTATTGGATCACCTCCGACTAGATTGACCTAGAAGGGTGCTCCCTTCCGCTGGTCCGATGATTGTGAGGCGAGCTTCCAAAAGCTCAAGACGGCTTTGACTACAGCACCAGTTCTTGTGTTGCCTTCCAGTTCGGGGATGTATACGGTATATTATGATGCTTCACGCGTTGGTTTGGGTTGTGTATTGATGCAGGATGGGCGAGTTATTGCATATGCTTCGCGTCAGGAAAGATATTTTTGCTCGTCTGATTTTTATTTAAATATATAGAGACATTAATATATGACATGTAGGGGTGGCAAATGGGCGGGTTGGGCTGAATTGGGCGGGTCAAGATGGGTTAGGTTAATAAATGGGTCATTGCCCAACTCAGCAAAGTGTACTTGGGCTAAGATGAGTTGGGTCAAGATGGGCTAAACACTAGGTCATAGCCCAACCTGCCCAACTTGATCCATGTTTTAGAACCATGCCCATGCTTATCTTGCATAAACAAAGCCTTTTACCTTTTATACACCTATATATAAAAGGTAAATAAATAGTATTAGTATTTTGAGAATGAAAATATATTTTCTTAAATAATAAATTAGTATTTAAAATGTGTAACTTGAAAAATATTTTGCGGGTTGGGGGTGGGGGTGTTTGGGTGGTGCAGAAAAATGAAAAAATAGA